>NC_070600.1:26214958-26242458 GCF_027409825.1 Scomber japonicus | reverse complement strand
TACTATTACGGCTGTGAGCAACCATATAAGTCGTGAGTGGTCTTGAATGAATCAGGACAATCTAAGCTTTCTAACAATGTACGGCATGAATATATATGTTTAAGGGTTGCTGTTTAAAACAGAAGAAGAACTTGTGGCTACCTCCTAACATCCGTCCCGTCCCGTAGACGGAACAGCGTGCGTTAAGAGGTTAAAAAGTTTACATGTTATGTAAAAATAATTTGGTATTTTTCCAGAGAGCACAAATTTTCCTCCGTTTTAAAGTTTGAATCACGTTTCTACGTGAACGTATGAGAGAGCTAGGTGACTCTGAAAAAAGGTGAAAAAAGGTGAAATTTTTGGGGTTTTTCAAAAAATTCCCATTCATTTCCAATGGAGAAATCTCCCGGTTTTTTGGGAATAACTTTGGGAAAAATTGGAATTTCAACACCAAAAGTCATAGCACCCCTCCCCCGATCGAGCCGCACGTTTTGATGTATATATTGTCGGGGTTTTCTCAAAGCTGCGGGAGGAGTTACGCGCCGAAAAACGGCGGAAGAAGATGTAAGAATAAGTATGGAGAAGATTAATAGTTGCCTCGGAGCTAGAACCCCGTGGCACTAACTAGAAAATTCCAGGGAAATTTTGAGTGCCACGGGGCTACTGCCGGGACGAGTACATGATTTATTTCCAGTGTTCAAAAGTCACCCTGATCATATAACACTAAGTAACTTTTACTGTGGCAGTATTAAGTACATCTTACTGGTCAGTATCAAGTGTAACAGTAGATGTAAGCAGAGAGTAACACACAGATCACAAGGCAGTAGCAACATGCACTAACTCTAAGCACTACACTACAGCACTTTACACTTCACACACACACACACACACACACACACACACACAAACACCATACCTGCCTGGCCTGCATTTGAGCAGTAAGACTGTCAATAACTGCAGATTCCACTCCAGCTTCTGGAGTGGAGTGCCTCGGAGCTTGAACCCCGTGGCACTAATAATAAAGAATTATTTCTCCTTCATCAAGTAAACTTGATGAGTTTGAAACAGAATATTAAGAACTAAATTCCCTCTTTGAGTTTGGATCCCTCCACTGCAGCTCAGCAAGGAAACACTGAAGAAACACAAACATACTTACTTGATATGTGGAACTCAGACTGCTGAAGCCTCATATTAGTTTACACTCTGGAAGTCATTTTTACTCACAACAAGACTGTGGATTTTAAATTCCTGAAAACATTTACATTCTACACATTTGTGTTCAACAAATCCTGAAAATTATGAACCAAACATTTGAAACTTCACTGAAGAATTTAAATTTAATAAAAAGAAATAAATCTACCAAAGCTACAGTCAGTGAACTCACCCCAGAGTCTCCAGTCTACAGTTTGGACTCTTCAGTACAGCAGACAGACGCTTCACTGATGAATCAGACAGAACTTCACAGTCAGTCTCTGAGAGTTTACAGTTAGTAAGTCTGTAATGACACAAATATTCCAACATATGTTATCATGAAAGAGGAAACTTCATATTTACTTCATGCATTTGATGATCAAACAGTTTGATGCTCATTACTTTGATGAACATTTGTTCTTCACATCATCTTTTTATTAAATGTATTTTTTCTGATGCATTTTATTCCTTTAATGTAAAAATGAAGCTCAGAGAAAGTTCAGACAGGAAGAGCATCTTTTTTACAAGCTTACATCTATAGTTTGATTTCTCATCCCTCAGACATTCTGATCTTTCTCACAGCTCATCATTTCCTTTCTGTCATTTCTGGGGCATCAATTAAGACGTCAGCTGTTCACATCACCTGTTCACATCTAACCAATAGCACGCTGACACACCTTCTTTGTCAGCCTATCATATTGCAGCAGTCTTTTTAAAAGTTTCTCCCTCTCTTGGTTTATATTCATTTTAATAAAATTGTTTCCTGATCATAAGCTAACATCTTACTGTGATGTGATATTTGCTGCCTCGCTGTCGTTACTGAAGGACTGAATTTAGTTTGTATTTAAGTTATTGTCTTATTTTATTATTTTATTGTGATGTGTTAGTTACTGCAGAGATTTCTGATTTTCTTTTGTGCACTTGAACTTGACGTCTGAGGAGCCCCTGCAGACTTCCTGGGGAAACCCCGTATGGCTACAGTCTCTGGACTCATGCTAATAGATCTGAGCTAAGCTAAAATCCTTTTTTATTGTAAAATGTGTCACGAAAAGTTTGGAGTGAGATTCCATGTGTTCTATTTTTAATTTTTCAGCTGCACACAAATGTTTTTAAGACATTGAAATATTTCCAAAGTAAAAAGTATTTAAGGTGTTCTTCCTGTTCTCAAATGTAAAAGAGTCAAATTTGAACCTAAACAGTATGTAAAGGGTTAAACAGCAGTGCTCTGTGTGTGTGTGTGTGTGTGTGTCAGATATTGATTCCTTGATGACAGGTTATACATGATAACAGTTGTGGGCTGTTTGGGTAGATGGAGGCTACACAGACTCGGGTATATAATAACTTATTTTCTGATTAAGATTTATTTCACTGTGAACTCAGCAGAGAAATGTGCTAACGCCTCGCTGTTCATCTTCTTCTCAGTTTGAGAAATGTCAGTCAATGTGTGAGACTTGAGAACTCTGTGACAGCGTAGCTTTGTTAGCTAGTTCGCTGCTAGCTCGTGGCTAATACTGGCAGGAAGCCTCGTGTGTTTTCTTTTAGTTTCACTGTATACAGTAAATGTAATGTGTGCTAACCAAAAACAACAACTGTGTCAAGAAAGTGGTTTGACTAACTGAAAAATATGCATTCATATTTCTTCAGGGACAGATAGTCAGTAGACGCCAGGTTTAATGACGGAAACATGAAAATATATTATTAAGAATAAAAACTCGGATCATTGGTGAAATATATTTACTAAACGTAGGCAGACAGTAAAACACAACACGTCAGCATGTTCTGAGTCTGACCTTGTGATTGCCTGTCTGGTATGCAGAGGAGGTAAAAGTGTAAAAGTAGAAATACTGATTCAACTCTGCTACTCAAGTAAATCACAAGAATCACTGTACAGAATATATAAAAATATATAATATAAATATGATAAACATTAGGACTGTCAGCGTTAATCTCTCCTCACTGACTGACTGTAAAGTGAGCACAGTGCTCAGCATGTGTTCATATAGTAGAGCAGTGTTGGAAGAACTACATGTAGTTCAGCCTGGCAGCAGTTTGAACTAACTACATTTCTACTCCTGGAGAAATATAGTTTAAAACTACAGCTAAAAAAAGTAGCTTTAACAACTACTGATACTCATTATACTCATTTAACTCAGCGTTAAATAAATCAACATGTGGTGTATATGAAACTAAATATAATAGAAAGCTGGTCAACATACTGCAGGTTCACCACAAACATGTTGGGTTATATAAAGAGAAATGAAAATCCTTCCTACTTCTTTTTTATAAAGTCACTGAAACAAGTAACGAGCCTGTTTGACAATGTGAGGAGTAGAAAGTCCAGATATTTGTGTTCAAATGGAGGAAAATAAAATAAATACTCTAGTAAAGTGCAGCAGAGAGGAAGAAGGGACCTGGAGGTTGGACTCATTCACTACATACTGCAGCTTTAAGACATTTTGAATGTATTTTCTCAGGAGCATTACATGGTGATTAATCTACCAAAGTTACAGTCAGTGAACTCACCCCAGAGTCTTCAGTTTACAGTTTGGACTCTCCTGTACAGCAGACAGCAGCTTCTCTGATGAATCAGACAGGATGTTGAGTCTCAGGTGCAGCTCTGTCAGATGAGGGTTGGACTTCACAGCTGAGGTCACAACTTCACAGTCAGTGTCTGAGAGTCTAACGTCAGTAAGTCTGTAATGACACAAATATTACAACATATTATCATGAAGTGGCTCAAGGTTCAGACTAACAAGGAGAACACATGTTTGAATCTCAAAAACTAAAATAATGTATTAAAGTAAGTTATTAACAAACTAAATGTAAACTCCATGTGTAATGTGTAGAATCAGTAGTGTAGGGAAGTGCATGGATGAGGGGAAATGTGTGCTAGACAAAAACAAACACATGAAGCAAAGAAAGAAAAGAGATGTTGCTGGTGGAAGAGAGAGGGAGACACTGAGCAGGCCAGCTTTGATAAGGTGATCCAGCCCAAAGCCCAGCTGATGCTTCAGCCTGATGACTCCATTATTATTATTATTATTATTATTATTATTATTATTATTATCATGAGTTTAACTCTTATTATCTTGATTAACATTAGTTCTTCACATTAGTGGTTCAGATAATATGATGGGCAAGTTCACATTGGCAGCTGTTCAAGTCATCATGCCCGTTAGCATCGCTGCTGGTAATGGGACTCTGTTTTTATGATACTCTGCTTATGATTGATATGTTTATTATTCTTAGTGTGCATTGGAAATAAAAGAAAACTGTCATGCTCATTATTTTGTTTCATCTCTTAGATTATGCACCTTGTTCTTTTTTTCTTTCCATCTATTCAGCAGATTCAAACTAATCCTGAAAATTATGAACCAAACATTTGAAACTTCAGTGAAGGATTTGAATTTAATAGATAGAAGAAAAAGAAATCTACCAAAGTTACAGTCAGTGAACTCACCTCAGAGTCAGTTTACAGTTTGGACTCTCCTGTACAGCAGACAGAAGCTTCTCTGATGAATAAGACAGTTTGTTGAGTTTCAGGTGCAGCTCTGTCAGATGAGGGTTGGACTTCACAGCTGAGGTCACAACTTCCCAGTCAGTGTCTGAGAGTCCAAAGTCAGTAAATCTGCAATGACACAAATATTACAACATATTATCATGAAGTGGCTCAAGGTTCAGACTAACAAGGAGAACACATGTTTGAATCTCAAAAACTAAAATAATGTATTAAAGTAAGTTATTAACAAACTAAATGTAAACTCCATGTGTAATGTGTAGAATCAGTAGTGTAGGGAAGTGCATGGATGAGGGGAAATGTGTGCTAGACAATAAAGTCTCTATGACCAGTAGTTTACGGAGGCTAATGTTGCTTAACGTTAGCTAACTTTACATATTGTTGTATAACTGACATTACTGAATCAGTCTGCTGATTGGCTGATCCTCCGTGCTCACTATGAAATGTCTCAGAAACCTTTCAGAAAAAAAATGATGATGAAAGCATTTCTCTCTGACTTCAGAAATCTTCTTTGGAAAATGAAACAGATCTTATTTTAAACTCTTAATCATAGTGTTAAAAACAGTGTGTGATTATATATGATTTACAGAAGCTGCTCATGTAATAATAACTTTACTGCATTCACTGATAACTGTAACATACTGATATATGTTGTGTGTGAGGGAATTTTTGTGTCATGAGGGACTCATTGGGTCAGGTGGGCTGTAAAAACTGTAAACACCTAAGCCTCAGGCCTTTTGTTATGCTAGGTAAGACATCAACAGCAAACTGACCATCCTTTGACTTAGTAGAGGGTCAGCACATTATATCAGTAGTCTTTGAAGGGTTTCTGTCTTTTGTTACTTTACGACTTCATTTGTTGTACTTTATTACTCCATTTACTTTGATAAGTGAGTATGGGGTTATGAATCTTTGGTCTATAATAAGTGTTTGTAAGGCCTAAAGAAGTGTTTGATACCGAGGTAGCCAGCGCATATAAATCCTTTGCGGTATTGGTTGGTGGGATCCCTGGTCATGTAATCTCCTGTGTGGTATTGACAGACTAGTTTAAACGTAGACCTGGAGAGTGGCTGCAGTTATAAAATGCTGCTGTAATGAAACCTCAACCACAACCTCTAAAGTCCTTCATGTGTTTCACCAGGTTTGAATGAATCCTCCAACACACAAATGAAGAGAAAGAGAAGAAAACACTGTCAAATCCAATAATGACTAGAAATAAATAGAATAACTGTTCATTAACTTAACAGCTATAAACATCAACATTATTTAAACTCAACATTTAAACAGCTCAACAACATCTGAGACTAAATATAACTGACATGTTATTTCACATATAAACAAGTAGAGCACTATTTTAACAATAATAAAACATTTATATTATTTATATTTGAAGAACTAAACTACTAATCTACACTGATTTATAATGTTAATCACATCTGGACTTACAGAGCCTTTCTGCAGTTCCTCACAGCTGGGATCAGTCTCCGTCGTCCCTCCGCTGATGTGTTGTACTTCTTCAGGTCCAACTCATCCAGAACCTCCTCTGACATCTGCAGCATGTAGGCCAGAGCTGAGCAGTCAAACACAGAGAGTTCCTTCTTTGATCTGTTCTCTGACTTCAGGAACTGTTGGATCTCCTGATGTATTGAGCGGTCGTTCATCTCCATCAGACAGTGGAAGATGTTGATGCTTCTGTCAGGAGAGATATAACGACTGTTCATCTCTTTCAGGTTGTTGATGACTCTCTGGATGGTTTCTGGACTGTTGTCTGTCTGACCCAGCAGGTCTCCTAAGACACTCTGGTTGGACTCCAGAGAGAGGCCATGAAGGAAGCGGACAAACAGGTCCAGGTGGCCATTTTTACTTCTGAGAGATTTCTGCATGGCTGCCCACAGGAAGTCGTTCAGAGATGAGTAACTGTAGTCTTCTCCCAGGAAGTCCTTCAGTACCTCTGTCTTCCTGCTGGTGTAACAGTGGTACATGTAGACTGCAGCCAGAAACTCCTGAACGCTCAGATGAACAAAGCTGTAGACTGCTTTCTTCTTGAGTTTCTCTCTTTTGAAGATCTCTGTACAAACTCCTGATAACACTGCAGCCTCTGTGACATCAAGATCACACTGCTCCAGGTCTTCTTGGTAGAACATGATGTTTCCTTTCTGCAGTTGTTCAAACGCCAGCCTCCCCAGCTTCAGAAGAAGGTTCCAGTCATCCTCCGTCAGCTCCTCATCACATTTCCTCCTCTTTATCTGAACCAGCAGGAAGTGTGAGTACATGTCAGTCAGGGTCTTGGGCAGCGCTCCTCTCTGGTCTGGAGTCAATATGTCCTCCAGAACTGTAGCAGCGATCCAGCAGAAGACTGGGATGTGACACATGATGTGGAGGCTCCTGGATGTCTTGATGTGTGAGATGATGGTGCTGGACTGCTCTTCATCACTGAATCTCCTCCTGAAGTACTCCTCCTTCTGGGCGTCAGTGAAGCCTCGTACTTCTGTTACCCTGCTAACAAATGTCAGAGGGATCTGATTGGCTGCTGCAGGTCTGGTAGTTATCCAGATGAGAGCTGATGGAAGCAGCTTCCCCTTGATGAGGTTTCTCAGCAGCACGCTGACTGATGACTTCTGTGTGACATCAGACACGACCTCACTGTTGTTGAAATCCAGTGAAAGTCTGCTTTCATCCAGGCCGTCAAAGATGAACAGAACTTTACAGCCAGCGAGCTTCTCTGCTGTGAGCTTCTGTAATGTTGGATAGAAATGACAGATCAGTGTGATCAGACTGTGCTGCTCATCTTTGATCACGTTCAGCTCTCTGAATGGAAGTGGAATCAGCAGACAGATATCTTGGTTGTTGGAGCGCTGTGCCCAGTCCAGAGTGAACTTCTGCACTGTGAAGGTTTTTCCAACGCCAGCGATGCCGTTCATCAGAACCACTCTGATGATGCGTTTCTGTTGGTCAGGTAAGACTTTAAAGATGTCCTGACACTTGATTGGAGCATCATGGAGGATCTTCTTCTTGGAAGCTGTTTCAAGCTGCATCACCTCATGTTGGGTATCAACCTCGTTACTCCTTCCCTCTGTGATGTAGACCTCAGTGTAGGAGCTGTTGAAGGGGATTTTCCTTCCTGCTTCATCAGTTTCTTCATTCACATCTTGATATTCCCTGATCAGAGTGGTCTGATGTTCATCTAAAGCCTCCTGCTTTCCACTTTCTGCTGAAGGAGAAGAAAAATCTAGATGTGAACATCTCTCAGTGTGTTTTCATGTATTTATGTAAGCAGGTTACTCAGAGAAAGGTTAGCTGGGTAATCAGGGAACATGTTAACATGCACAGTACTGGTTACTGTCAATCTGTACAAGCAACAAATCAGTGATCAGATTTCTCCTCTACACTGACTTTACTCTCAAAGCATGTCTTTCTTATTTTATCAGTATTAGTAACAGAAGATGTTTATCAGTCCTGACTTTTTCTCTGTTTTGCTCTGTGTGTCTGAGTCACAACTTTTCCTCACAGCCTGAATGTGTCTGAATTCAACATTTTGAAGGTAGTAAGTGTCCTCTCTCATTTACCTGTGTGGTTATGTTTCAGACTCTGAAACGGGTATGCAGCTTTTAATGTAGCTCTCAAAAGTCTAATTTTTAACTTTAGCTCAGCAATAATAATTTTATGTTTACGATTATGTAATGCTCATCAGCTGGTCATTATTTTCTGCTGCGCTTCTCCATGTTGCTGGATGCACTTTTCTGTGCGGTGGGCTGCAGACACATTTTAATTGTATTTTTGGATAATTTGTATTATTAGGGCCCAAGCACTACCAGTATTTTCAATGGAGAAATATTCCCGGTTTTTTGGGAATAACTTTGGGAAACTTTGGAATTTCAACACCAAAAGTCATAGCACCTCTTTCCCAATCGAGCCGCACGTTTTGATGTATATATTGTCGGGGGTTTTCTCAAAGCTGTGGGAGGAGTTACGCGCCGAAAAACGGCGGAAGAATAATAATAATTAAAGCTGCAAGCAGCGATGATCGGGCCCAAGCTCCCCCGCCCCGCCACTACTGAGCGAGACTTGCTGTGACGCATACAGAGTCAATATAAAGTTGGTCGGATTAGGAGGAATTCATTAAAGTATGTGGTGTGAAAATTCTATCAAACCGTGCCAAAATTGCAAATTCACTTCAAAATGGCCGACTTCCTGTTGGAGTGAGAGTATGGGTCTAGAGACTTTTTTGTGCCTCTTTACATGATACATATATATACCAAGTTTTGTTCATCTATGTCAATCTGGAGGGACGGGCTCAATTTTCTTAATATTGTATGGGGTGCAGTACCCCCATTTGGCCAGATGTTCCTGTTTAATGGCGAAACATCAAAATTCCTCACATCGCCACGAAGCAACCAAATCCCTAATCAGAAAGTTTTTGATAACTTTTCATCTCCAATGTCTCAAGATGTATCTGAGTGAATTTGAAGTCGGTCGGATTAAATCTCTAGGAGGAGTTCGTTAATGTACGAGGAGTGGGAAACGCCAAAATCGCACATATTTTTCAAAATGGCCGACTTCCTGTTGGAGTGACGTCATGGGTCCAAGAGACTTTTTGGTGCGTCTTTATAAGATACATATGTGTACCAAATTTCATTTCTCTATGTCAATCTGACTTGAGGGGCTCAATTTTTTTTCAATTTTCAAGGGGGCGCTATTGTATCCAGTAGGTGGCGCTATGGAGCTGACACAGTATTGATGCATATACGTGTTCAGGGCGGGACCCTCTACATGCGTGATTAATTTGGTGTAGATCGGACGATGTCTGTAGGAGTTATAAGGACTTCCTGTTTAATGGCGAAGGATCGAATGGCGAAGGAAATTGTCGGCGCCGCCACGGCCAAACCGGATCCCTAATCAGAAAGTTTTTGATAACTTTTCATCTCCAATGTCTCAAGATGTTTCTGAGTGAATTTGAAGTCGGTCGGATTAAATCCCTAGGACAAGTTCGTTAAAGTACGAGGTGTGGAAAACGCCAAAATCGCACATATTTTTCAAAATGGCCGACTTCCTGTTGGAGTGACGTCATTGGTCCCACAGACTTTTTTGTGCGTCTGGACATGATACATATATATACCAAATTTCGTTCATGTACGTCAATCTCTCACATTTTTATATTCAATAGGGGGCGCTATTGAGCCATTTTGCGACAGCCATTTTGGTGGACCTTAAAATATCAAATTTTTCGCCGGGTCTGATGTACGTGCAAATTTTCATGAGTTTTGGGGCACGTTTAGGCTGTCAAAAAGGCGTTCGTTTTGTGAGACGAATAATAATTTCTACAGATACAATAGGGCCTTCACACTGTGTAGTGCTTGGGCCCTAATAAGAAAAATAAGTATGGAGAAGACTAATAGTTGCCTCGGAGCTTGAACCCCGTGGTTGGCTATTGTATCTGTAGAAATGATTATTATCGTTCCTATAAAGTAAATGCCTTTTTGCCCCCCTAAACGTGCCCGAAAAGTCACCAAAATGTGCAATCATGTCCGACCTGGCGAAAAATTTGATATTTTAAGGATCACGAAAATGGGCGAGAAAAAATGGCTCAATAGCGCCCCCTAGAAAATTTAAAAAAGCGAGCCCCACCCCTGAGATTGTCCTAGACAAACGAAATTCGGTACACATATTAATTGTGTAAAGATGCACTAAAAAGTCTCTTGGACCTATGCCCTCACTCCTACAGGAAGTCGGCCATTTTGTATCGAATCTGCGTTTTTTGGCATCATTTTGATGTTTTCCACGCATCGTACTTTAACAAACTTGTCCTAGGGATTTAATCCGACCGACTTCAAATTCACTCAGAAACATCTTGACACATTGGAGATGAAAAGTTATCAAAAACTTTCTGATTAGGGATCCGGTTTGGCCGTGGCGGCGCCGACAATTTCCTTCACCATTCGATCCTTCGCCATGAAATTTCAAACCCTCATAACTTGACTCCACATGGTCTGAGCTTTTCCAAATTTAATATGCTTGTTCAGTGTCCCGGTCTGAACACATGTACAGTCTCATATTTAGTGACAGTCAAAGCGCCACCTACTGGCAACAGGAAGTCACTTGCTTCAGTCTTTCACTGATTACTCCCATAATCTTATTTATACCTGAAATTAACTCAGCTGAGACATAAGACCTTGGTGATGCTACATTCTGCAACTCATGACTCATCATCAAATACCATTGCCATGACAACACATTCAACGCCATGATAATACGATTATAGTTTTTAGGGGCAAAGGATGCCTCCACTGTAACGAAACTCAACACACACGTCTGGAGTGGGTTCATTTAACATCCTATATACTTCAATGGGATGGGCGTGACTAAATGGCTCAATAGCGCCCCCTTGAATATTTCAAAATTGAACCTCAGCCTTCCCGATTGACATAGAAGAATGAAACTCGGTAGGTTTATGCATCATCTCCAGACGCACAAAAACGCCATTTGGACACATACCCTAAGTCCAACAGGAAGTCGGCCATCTTGGGAAAAATGCTATATTTTGGTGAGTTTTTTGGTCATTTCCAGGCCTCATATTTGAACAAACTAGTCCTAGAGATTCCATCCCATCCACTTCAAATTCACACAGAGTCATCTTGAGACATTGGAGATGAAAAGTTATCAAAAGCTTTTTTATGACTTCTTCCTGTTGGGCGTGGCTGTGCAAACAATTTCGATGCTTCGCCATGAAGCAGGAAGTCCTTATAACTCCTACAGACATTGTCCCACCTACACCAAATTGATCACACATGTAGAGGGTCCCGCCCTGAACACATCTATGCATCAATACTGTGTCAAATACACAGCGCCACCTACTGGACACAGGAAGTCAGCCTCACATGACAAACATTATCCGATTTATATGAAATTTACAGGATGTGTTCTCCACATCACACACTGCAACATGACATGTAATTGGTGGGTGATCTCTAGCGCCACCTAGTGGACACATGCAATGTGACTTAGCCCCATCACACTACGTTCATTACAAGCCCCGGTGCCAAGACGCCTACATGCCCGCTGTGTCTGCCGTGTGACTGCAGCATGCACCGACATGTGAGTACGGGGCGGTGCGTGGGGGAGCTTGGGCCCGATCATCGCTGCTTGCAGCTTTAATTTTGTCTGTTTCTTTTGTCACAAGTCAGAGTTCAAGTGCCAAAAGAAAATGTTTTATTCTAACTAAAATAACATATATACAAAAAGCATGAGGTGTGGAGAGTAGTGGCATCAGTGGTGAATGTAGTGTGTGGATGAGTGAGACATTTGTGTGCTGCTGTTGAGTGTAACAGGAAAACGCCAAAACGAACCCAGAACCTGTAGCGGCGTGGAGCCTAGGAGAGAGAGAATGAGACCAGGCTGGCATTTATCACCTTGGTAGAGGCCTAGCCAGGTGTCAGCACCTTGCCCTAACGACCCTCCCTGACTACCAACTCCTGCAGGAAGTAATCAACTGCATGATGGCGAGCAGAAAGGGAGGGGTCGTAACACTTTTCTTAATCCATTTGGTTCAGCTGCCTTAATTGCCCATTTAATTTCAATGGCTGATTTTGATGCATTTCTGATTTTTCTTTGTGTAATTTAAGTATTTGTTTGTTAGTGCTATTTTGTATTCTTTACTTATTTATTCCTTTTTGTTATAGTTAATTATTTTGTTTAGGCAACCTGTTGGGCTTGTAAAGGTGTAATACCCACTGAGCCTTCGTACCTTGTTAGTTGGACTTTAAATTTAGGCAAGGCAGTTTTGTTTATATAGCGCATTTCATACACAATGGCAATTCAATGTGCTTTACATAAAACAGAAAAACATGTAATTTGATTCATGTTACTTTGGTTCATGTTACGTGTTTACATGGCAGAGAAATCAACGTTCTCCAGGAGAAATCTACCTGGGAAATAATACACTTTCTTCCAGCCTGCCACTGCTCACTGCTCCTAGAGTATAGGATGGGTCAAATGCAGAGTATCAGCTTTTATTGGAGCCATTTTTGCATATTTAGTTTGATTATTATTTTCCTTAACATTGTTAAACTGAAGAGTAGCTGTTTAGAAATTATTTAATTAGACTGTTTGAGTATTCATAGTTATGGAGCCACCTCCCAGGAAAGGAGGATCAAAGTGAGGAGTTTTTAGGCCGCTCTCTCTATTCGTTTTTTGTCCTTTCTTTAAATATATATTCATGACTCTGAAATTGTGTATGGACACTCAAACCAACACAAATAAAATGCTGCTCATGATTGAAGAGAGGCAGTGATTGTATTTTATTGGAGCGCGTCTCGACCACAGCAAACCCTTGAAAAAAGGAAGGCGGCTGCTCACTGCTCCTAGAGTATAGGATGGGTCAAATGCGGAGTATCAGCTTTGTTTCAGTGTATGTGAGTTCTGAGAAATGTCAATGAAGGAATCTTAATGTAAAATGATTAAACTATATAAAGACACAGGCTGTTTCTCCTCAGATCTGCTGTCTGGATGTGATGTCATGTTTGTCTCTTCCTGTGACTGACCTTCTGATCCTGAGCTGATGTTTGATAACTCATCAGATTATTCCTGATAGCTGACAGAACAACTCTGTGCAGAAAAGGGAAACCAGGAGGGTCCTTAGAGGTACCTGGAGGCCAGCACCTATCTGACCCTGTCAGACTCGACCCAAAAGAGCAACATGCTGGCTCACTGAGGTTTGTTGTATTGTTTACTTTTACAGAAGTTCAAGTTCACAGAAGCAACGACAGCCTTTTGGAAGTGGTGAGTATTGATCATCTTAATAAATGACTTCAGAGAGATTTAATGCTTATGTGTATGAATTACTTAATAGAGACTAAATAGATTCACTATGATTATTATATTATATCATATTATATCATATTATATACTGATGTAATTTAGCCTCCTGGCCACTAGTTATATTGTCTATAAGCGGTGACAACATTGTTTTCCTATTCTTCTGCAACACTATTTATACACATCTTCTTTTTTAATAAGTAGTAATAATGAGTAATTTATTTTTTATTTTTATATTTTATTTTCAGACTCATTCCTCTAACTTACCTTTTGGTTGGAATTTTTCTAAACTCTGAGCCAGATCATTCCTCTTCATCTTTTCTAAAATCTTCTTGGTTCGCTGCAGAGCTCCATGACCCCCATGTTTCTGCACCATCAGATCTACTGTGTCTTGCCTTGCTGCTTTCTCCAGCTGAGCCACTGGGATGCCTTTAAAGCCCTCCACGGTGTCATCCAGCTCCAGGAACCACTTGAACTTCTTGAAGTCGTCTTCTTTTAATTTTTCAAGAATATTCAAGAGCTCCTCTTTAAGCTTCTCCATGATGCCTCCCTGCTGAGAATAAGAGACATTTTAAATTGGAAGAGCATGTAATCATTTTTTATCTCATGTCATTTTATTACTATGACCTTTGCAGGTCACACAGTGTCATGTCTTTAAGAAGTGCTGCCCTCTGCTGGTATTACAGCACATTTAAGGATAAACTTCACATACCTCTACAGGAGCTCGTGAATGATCAGCTGATGTCTTTGGACTCTGAGTTGAGCTGTTTAGTGAAAACCTGAAGGGAAAATAATAATGATGAGATAATACACTTCATCATTGTTATTGTTGGGAGGATTACTTTAAAACTGTATTCTGATACAGTTTCTAGTTACCTGTTTAAAATGTAGTCAGTTATGTAATCCAAGTACCTGAATATTAAGTAATGTTACTTGATTACCTCCCATTACTTTAGGATAACTGGAACACCAAATATGTAATAATAAAGACACAGGGCACATTCGCCCAACTTTTCTTTGTCCAGGTGCCATTTGAAATTCTCAAATTGATCATCTGTTAAACCTTCCAGGATGTTAAGGAGGTCTGCCTCCATCATCTTGACTCTCTGTTAGAATAAGAGAACAGTTGTGTTTCTGTCAGTCTGCCAATAGAAACTCATTGTGTGTTTGTACTGGATCTGACTCATTTGACAAACAGCCCAGTTTGGCTGCAGTCGTTTAAATGTCAGAGAAGCTCAAGAGGATCTTCAGTAAAAACATCTTACTACAAATCTACTCAGAAGCTGTTCTGGAGCTTTCTATCACATCCAGTTTTCTCAGTTATAGACATGTATGTGTTAAAACGGACTGTTTTCTGTCTTTAATGTAGAGAATAAAAGCTAAAGTGTAGTCTCAGCACAAGGTCCAGTTAGTGTTCTGCTTTCACAGCTCACCTGTTTGTTGTGGTTCAGTGAACTCTGGTGTCTTCACGTTCTGATTGGTTGGTTAACGCTGGTGTGAAAACTGTCACCAGAGAGCTCCTGAAGATGAGGGTCTGGTCTCAAAGTGAACTGTAGCAGCCGATAACGTTCTTCTTGTATCTACAGCTGAAAACATGTGAGAATAAAGAGATCTGAACTTGTAAATGTGTAAACTGTGAATGAATATGACACATCCTGAATATGAATCTCCTGTAAACTCACAGTGTGTTTGTAGAGTCTGAAGCATGCATGTAGTCTGACTGAATCATTTACACACATTTCTATGAGCTGCACAGCTTTGATAAACACATCAGCTGACTCTTTATATTAAGATGCTGAACCTGCTGCAGAAGATCTTCACACTAAACTAATAACTGATGGAGACATCATTATTTAGTTCATTATCAGTAATAATAT
This sequence comes from Scomber japonicus, assembly GCF_027409825.1. Taxonomy (NCBI): domain Eukaryota; kingdom Metazoa; phylum Chordata; class Actinopteri; order Scombriformes; family Scombridae; genus Scomber; species Scomber japonicus. The sequence goes on along the minus strand of NC_070600.1, from coordinate 26,227,083 downwards.
ATCTAACAGTCTTCTTGTAACCAGATCATATATCAGTAATTAAATGAGGTTTCTACTACAGTACTAGTACTACAGTATGTTTACTGGTTCTCCTAGAAGAAGGACTAAATACTGCAGAGTCCCTCAGTATGATCCAATCCTCTAACAACATTTCTACAAGACACCAAAAACTAAAGAGCTCAAAATGTTTTGCTTCTGTCATTTCATACTTATATCTACTTTCTGTCATTTGACATTTACACACACAAATAAAACAGTCTAATGATGGAGAGTTATTTCTCTTTGAGTTCTTTGTGACATCAGATCAGGTTTGGCTGCTATCAAAGTATTACAGTATAACAGAGTAGTTAGAAACACAGAGGCTCCTCTTCCTCTTACTGACTGATCCAGAGAAGCTGTACTGATGTGATGTGTTGTAGTACTCAGCACAGCCACCAGAGGTCAGTGTGTACTGGTGGAACTTGCAGCTCAGAGTGTGTGTGTGGGGGGGTAACATTACAGGACTAGTAAAACAGAGAAATGCTTCTGACTGTGTTTGGGAGTATTTTAGGTTTAACTACATTTTGATTGAAGTGTCAGTCTGCCTCCACCTGCACATCATCAGTGTTCAGCCTGCTGATGAGTACTCAGGTCCTCCAGCAAGGTTAGCTTCAGTTTGGAGTCTTTGTCTACAACTATGAATCTCTTTAGCTGTTCCACTTTATTCACCAGCAAGTCTCTAAATGTGTCAAAGCAACACAACGAGTTCAAAGTGTGTAAAAGTGTGATTGGAGCAGAGAGGAAGTGCAGAGTGTGCTAATCATTGACTGTGTCTTCATCACTACCTGCAACCTGTTTCACATCACATGTACAGTCCTCATCTGATCCTTTCTTCACATTATAATGTCAATAATACACAACCAGCAGGGGAGTGGACTGCTGCTCACTGACACACACACACACACACACACACACACACACACACACACACACACACACACACACACACGGTTACTAATGCAACACACACATACAGAACAGCAAAATGAATCCTACATCAAACCTACTAAAATAATCAAATCCAGTCTGATGTAAATAATCAGGACCAGATAAACTGATTCCCAAAATAAATCAACTTGAGGAGAAAAGGAAAAGAAAAGAAATAATCCAAACTACAGTCAAGTTTTATGTCTGCTTGGGAGATAAAAGCTGTTCTTCACCTGCTCACACAGACAGTTGAACTTCCTGTCTGTAATGAAGATTAAAAGAAATATCTGCAAACATTTTGAAAATAGTTTCTCAGACATGAAATAAAGGATCATGTCAGATCTGAACATGTTCAAACACAGAGCTGAGCTTCCTCTACGTCTTCCTGTCTCATCTTACGTCTGTCAGTGCAGCAGCTCTCTCATGTTGTGATCATGTCTAAAAAAGAAGTTATTATTCAGTCAGTGTGACGACCTGCTTCAGTTAGAACTCCACCATCATTATTCAGCTCTGATTCTTCTACGTCATCAGTCCCTGTTACAGTAGGACGCTCCGAGGATCAACTCTGATAATCAGCCCTGTGTACGTGCTGCTGCTGTTTGCTCATAACTCATAAAAGATGATGATGAATGATTCCTCGTATCAAAGTACAGTCACACTGATCTGATGGCAGTTCCAGAGAAATCAAAGTTCACTGTGAGTCTACAACAGTTTGACATTTACTGTAAATCCTCCGTCTACAGTGAAGTAAGAAGCCGGCAATGTTCCAGTCCTGATGAATGATGCTGATAATAAGTTATTTCTCTTTGAGAAGATCAATAAACTCAGCAGCTTCACTCTGTGATTTTAGGATTGTATGAAGAGTTTTGAGAACTCAACACCTTTTGGAGCTTTTTCTGTTGTACAAATAAGAAACACAGTTCAGGTGTTTGTGTCAGAACTGGACCTTTTGTTTCTAACTGCTGATGCTGAACCCTCCTTAAGACCTTCATCATTTCAGCTCATATTCTACTTTTACTACATTTTCATAAACATGTTGAAATAAGTCTGAATATCAGCTCTGTGCTTCTTTTTCTATCTAAAACTGAATATTTATCTCCTGTAAATTCACACTTTATTTGAAGAGTGTGATGCATGCATGTAGTCTGATGTTATAACTTACAGCTTATAAAAATGAAGTCAATCATTAACATAACCATAAACCATTATCAGCACAATTAAAGCATGAACTCTGTGAACTCAGAGCAAAAGATTAAAGACAAACAGTCTGTACAAGTGTCACATTCAGTAATGAGAGAACAGGAAGTTCTCTTTGGCTTTAAACATCTTTTAAACTCTGCTTCTACACTCAAACATGAAGCACTCAATACATTTGATTCATTCATGAGTTCAAATATAGTTGTACATTCTCTCAGTAGTTTGGTAAATAGTGAAAATGTATTTTGAATCAATTGATCATTGTCTCTATTTAGAGTTCAGCAGTGAGTCACGTTACATCGCTGTGAGGACGCACAAACCAGGAAAACAACAGGAAACAACGTTTAACACCTCAAACTCTGTCATTTCACATTTAATCAACTAAACAATGAATGTGATCAATAATCATCAGATTGATCAATAATGACAGTAATCATTATCTACAGTCCTGATATTAACACTCACCTGTCTCACACTGTGTTCCTCCTTCTGCTCTGATGACTGTAAAATGAAGTCGGACTGAAAACTTTCAGCTTTACTTCCTGTTTGTTAGTTCCTCGTTCTGCTTTACAGGAAGTCACGTGTGTAAGACTGTCTCTGTAACACACTGACCACATAGTTCAGACATAAAGAGGTCTAGACCTGGTCTAGTTAGCTTAGCTTCAGTTTGGAGTCTTTGCCTACAAATATGAATCTCTTTAGCTGTTCCACTTTATTCACCAGCAAGTCTCTAAATGTGTCAAAGCAACACAACGAGTTCAAAGTGTGTAAAAGTGTGATTGGAGCAGAGAGGAAGTGCAGAGTGTGCTAATCATTGACTGTGTCTTCATCACTACCTGCAACCTGTTTCACATCACATGTACAGTCCTCATCTGATCCTTTCTTCACATTACAATGTCAATGATACACATATGTTTCATGATTATTGATCTCATGGCTTCTCAGCAGCTGTTCAACACCTGCATGGTAAATGCAACTCAAACCATCTGACACTTTATCACACAGACCACAAAAGCTCCAGTATTTTCTCTCCTTTTCATACTTTTTCCTTCTGTTGTAGAAAGATGAACACAGTTAAATGATTTAAGTGACTTTTGAGTTTCCAGTTGAAGTTTCTAACTCTTAAGTCACGTAGAGATAGATGCTGTTTGACCTCAGCTCGCTTTCTTCCTGTTAAATTTCTGCCGCTCTTGTCATCATTTTGTACAGTACACCCTCCCACTCCTTCCTTATTGTATTAATACTTTGATGATCATTAATACAGTGTTAAAGTAGATTCAGCTGATTAATTTGACCTTTTAATTTATGAGCTTTTATAAGCTGTCACCACATTGATCTGTTGTAAGTCAGATGTCTCACAGCTTGTTAGTGTGGATGAAATGAATGTTTCATAAAGAAAGAGGAAACAGGAAATGTTGACCCTGATGCTAAAGGAACTGGAACCATATATGGAGTTGTTTTTGATTATTTTACAGGAAACAGTTGTGAGAATAGAGAAGTGTGCTGATGGGTGGAGGCTGAAACTACAAACCGTTTTTAACTCTTTCATGTCCTCCTCTCTTCCTGCAGAGCTCAGAGAGACTGTATGTGTACGTTTATTAAAAGCAGTTAGACTGTATCTGTGGTATTTAATGACCTTTATTATCACTGAACTAGACAGGCTGACTTTTCAGCTACAACAAAACGTGATATTAAACTTCTTATTGTTGGATTTTATGTCTTTATTTCTTTGTTTCAACCGTCTGGAGATCAGATTCATTTTGGTTCATATGAAGCTTTCTGTACATTAAGTTTTGTCTTTGTGTGTTTTTAAAACATTTTACAATAAGTTACATGAAATATTAAGTTAAGAAAATGTACTTCCTGTCTGTCACCTCATCATTATTGTTAGGGACCTACATTCACTGTAAAATCAAAATAAAACATTTTCATTATGAGAGAGGAAAGAAATGCACGTTGCAGAAAGATTAAGATATTTAAATGATTCAATCTGACACGTCAACTAAAAGTTTCCATTGAGTTTCTGCTCTATAGTCACGTATATAGATACTGTTTGACCTCAGCACGCTCTATCTTCCTCCTGTCGAATTCCCAGTTCCTGATTAAAAAGCTTACATGCATCTTTCACAAACCACTACTTCTTGTCACCTTTCAGTTTTGTACCCTGCAGCCTGCTCAGTTCCTCATTCAGTTCCAGTCTACGTGATCACAGACACGAAGCATCAAACCTCCAAAAAGACCAACAAGTAGAAAACAGAACATAATTGTCATGTATGGAGGGAGATGTGCTTCCTTCTGCTTCAGCAACATAAACCTTCTTCATCTTAGTTATTACTACAATTATAGAAGCAGAAAGTTAGAAAGTGCATCTCATGTTTATGTCTCCATCTAGTGGCTGATAGGTGAAACTCTCAGCAAAAAGTAGTTTATTCTAGTGTACTACCAGTATACTTATTTTATACTAAAACTGAGGCAGTATACTTAAAGTTTACTTTTTATATACTATATTTTATATACTTAAGAATATTATAGTGAAGTATACTGAACATTAATACTAAAACTTACACTTATACTTTAATACTAAAGCCACAAAGTACTAATAAGGTCAAGTCATTGACTCATGCTTACATTTAATTTAGCGTTGAGGTATTACCCCTGTTATAAACTTATATGTTATATAACTAGTACAATGTCAGTATATAGAAGAGTGTACTTGTGCTATACTTTAGATATACTTCAATAAACTAACATGTGGACTAGAAGTATAAACCTAGTACACTAGTAGTATATAGATGAGTGGACTTGTTGTTTACTTGAAAATACATTTTAATAAACTTAAAAATGTTCCAATTTAGTCTGAAGAGGTATTAAATTAGTAACTTTCTAGTACACTACAAGTCCATGGTCCGTAGTATACTTGCTATACTGATACTTACACTCAAGCATACTTTTAATATACTACTTTTAGCTGAGGGAAAGCTGAAGTACAGCACACTGTGCAAAGCTCACGACTGATGCTGATAATGTGCAGAGAAAGATCTGACTTCACTTTGCAGAGTGAAACTTTCTCATGAGAGTATTTACAGATTCAGGATTCAGAGTTCTTCAAATGTAGAAAGATGAACACAGGAAAGAGAGAAACTGCTCACCAGGCCCGGGTGTCTTCAGTTACTAGATTGACCGGCAGCCAACCAGCAGAGTGGTGGTGTAGTTACTGCAGGGTTCCAGCAGAGGGAGAAGTGGTGTAGTTACTGCAGGGCTCCAGCAGAGGGAGAAGTGGTGTAGTTACTGCAGGGTTCCAGCAGAGGGAGAAGTGGTGTAGTTACTGCAGGGCTCCAGCAGGGGGAGAGGTGGTGTAGTTACTGCAGGGCTCCAGCAGAGGGAGCGGTGGTGTAGTTACTGCAGGGCTCCAGCAGGGGGAGAGGTGGTGTAGTTACTGCAGGGCTCCAGCAGAGGGAGAGGTGGTGTAGTTACTGCAGGGCTCCAGCAGGGGGAGTGTAGAGCTGTCAGTCATTACACACGTGACCAGAGGGAAGTTTTGTGTTTGTGTATTTTTCACATTAATACTCAAATATTTCCTTTAAGGGCTTTAAAATATATATATAGCATACTTTTAATATACTACTTTTAGCTGAGGGAAAGCTGAACTATAGCACACTGTGAAAAGCTCACGACTGATGCTGATAATGTGCAGAGAAAGATCTGACTATATATATATATAGGCAGGGCCTGAATTTCAGCGCGGGATTGCGGGTATTGCGCACAATTTAATTGATTCCCACAAATCCAACACTTATAATGCGGGAAATTCCAGCACACATTTACAGCGATGTATTAATGTTCAACCAACATCTGCAGCGGGCCGGAACCGCTGTGTCCGACTGTCTGACTTCGACCCTGAACACACCTGTAGCTCCCTGTACCTCCCGCTAGCATAACACAGACAAGCTAACAGTGATATTAAGTTTACGGAAACAAACACAGAGAAGCTAACAGTGATATTAAGTTTACGGAAACAAACACAGAGAAGCTAACAGTGATATTAAGTTTAAGGAAACAAACACAGACACGCTAACAGTGATATTAAGTTTAAGGAAACAAACACAGACCGCTGGTTAAAACATAAATCTACATCATCTGAGGCAGAACCTGCTCAGAAAGAAACAGCAGAGCCCGAAAAACTAATAACACCGGCAGCGCCATGTGATGTCACCATTAACAACGTTAATCCTCAGACAGGTAACTGTGACGTTACTATAGTAACAAGCTTCAGGCTAACCGTGACGTTACTATAGTAACAAGCTTCAGGCTAACCGTGACTTTACTATAGTAACAAGCTTCAGCCTAACCGTGACGTTACTATAGTAACAAGCTTCAGGCTAACCGTGACGTTACTATAGCAACAAGCTTCAGCCTAACCGTGACGTTACTATAGCAACAAGCTTCAGCCTAACCGTGACGTTACTATAGCAACAAGCTTCAGGCTAACTGTGACGTTACTAGTATACACATCATGTGTGTTAAATGATGACGTAATGAACACTGAATGAAACTTTAACAACAATAATCATAAAGCTGGGTTTTATTCACGTCATGAAAAATACAGTAAAAACAATATGAAGTGTTTTATTCAATCAACATTTAAATTCACTTATACCTGATTATTTATTTAACATTTCTAGGGTTAGGGCTAGGTTAGGGTTGGGTGGGGTTGGGTTGAGGCTAGGTTGGAGTTGTGTTAGGGTTGGGTTAGGTTAGGGGTAGGTTAGGGTTGGGTTGGGGCTAGGTTAGGGGTAGGTTAGGGTTGGGTTGGGGCTAGGTTAGGGTTGGGTTGGGCTGGGGTTGGGTTAGGGTTAGGTTTGGGTTATAACCCCCGGCAGCTCTCAGCCGTCCTGCAGCAGGTCGTACGATCCTCCGTTCACCACCTCGTGTTTGTCCTGCAGACACAGTGAGACTCGTCAGCGTGAAGCAGGACAGATGTGTCCGTCTCTACATAGTTTACTGAGGGCCGGCTGTGATGTCACTGTGACTCACTGTGACATCACAGGTGCTGGACTCAGCAGGTTCTGGAGCTGCTTCATAAACCGGATTAGAGATGCTGCGACTGCTGTCTGCAGGTGGAGCTTCATCCTCCTCTTCATCCTCCTGTCAGTGAACACAACACAACACTGTAAACTAAGGTGTAATATTATATATGTACATATATTATATGTACTATATATATATATTATATAACTTGATGTGTTGAAGTGAATGTGACGCCTGGTTTCTGTGTTGGACCGACCTTGAAGTAGTGGAACTGGAAGGGTTTGGTTTTTCGGGTGTAGAAGTGATACCCAACAAACATGACTCCACCCAGCAGCAGCAGCAGCAGCAGCAGTCCCACCCCCAGTCCAGCCTTATGAGTCACATGCAGCTGCAGAGCCAATCACACAGCAGGTCAGAGGTCAAACACGGGACAACTTTTAAACATTGCTGTTGTGTCAGAACAGGAAACCAAGTCCAGGGCTATGACATCACTCACCTCCTGGCGAGGGGGCGGGGCTTTCAGCGGTCCCTGGAGGACGTGTATGATCCCGTTAGATGCCAGAATGTCGGAGTCGGTCACAAACTGATCGTTGATGTAACGAGACGACTGAGGATTAAAACAGGAGCTCAGTGAGTCCACATGCAGGACAATCAAAAGACAGCGTTAAAGTTATTGTCCAGAAGACAGACTGACCAGAGAGGACGGGTCCAGCAGGTTGGACACTCCGAGGACGGAGAGGCTGCCGACTCGAGTTCTGATCCGACTGCCGTTCTTCAGCTGACTGAGAGACAGAGCCTGTCCCTCCGACAGGTGGTACTCTATGTCCCTCTGAGACAGAGTCTGCAGGGACAGGAGGGGTCAGGTGGGGACAGGTGAGGACAGGTGGAGACAAGTGGGCACAGTAGAGGACAGGTGGAGACAGTAGAGGACAGGTGGAGACAGTAGAGGACAGGTGAGGACAGTAGAGGACAGTCGGAGACAGTAGAGGACAGGTGGAGACAGGTGAGGACAGGTGGAGACAGGTGGAGACAGTAGAGGACAGGTGGGGACAGTAGAGGACAGGTGGAGACAGTAGAGGACAGGTGGGGACAGTAGAGGACAGGTGGAGACAGTAGAGGACAGTCGGAGACAGTAGAGGACAGATGAGGACAGTAGAGGACAGTCGGAGACAGTAGAGGACAGGTGGGGACAGGTGGAGACAGTAGAGGACAGGTGGAGACAGTAGAGGACAGGTGAGGACAGTAGAGGACAGGTGGGGACAGTAGAGGACAGGTGGAGACAGTAGAGGACAGGTGAGGACAGGTGGAGACAGTAGAGGACAGGTGGAGACAGGTGGAGACAGTAGAGGACAGGTGGAGACAGGTGGAGACAGAGGACAGGTGGAGACACACCTGGTTGTCAGGCAGGCCGCTGTTGTCAGGGACAAACAACGTGGACGGGACGGACAAGTTAGTGAGACGCTTCATCAGCTGTTTCCCCGATTCTGACACCTGAGAGTAGTTCAGGATGATCTGCAACAGGAAGTAACATATGAGACTGGTGGAGGTGATGAGACTGATGGAGGTTATGAGATGAGACTGATGGAGGTTATGAGACTGGTGGAGGTTATGAGACTGATGGAGGTTATGAGATGAGACTGATGGAGGTTATGAGACTGATGGAGGTTATGAGATGAGACTGATGGAGGTTATGAGAGGAGACTGATGGAGGTTATGAGACTGATGGAGGTTATGAGACTGATGGAGGTTATGAGAGGAGACTGGTGGAGGTTATGAGACTGATGGAGGTTATGAGAAGAGACTGATAGAGGTTATGAGACTGATGGAGGTTATGAGAGGAGACTGGTGGAGGTTATGAAATGAGACTGATGGAGGTTATGAGACTGATGGAGGTTATGAGACTGATGGAGGTGATGAGAGGAGACTGATGGAGGTTATGAGGCTGATGGAGGTTATGAGACTGATGGAGGTTATGAGAGGAGACTGATGGAGGTTATGAGACTGATGGAGGTTATGAGATGAGACTGATGGAGGTTATGAGAGGAGACTGATGGAGGTTATGAGACTGATGGAGGTTATGAGATGAGACTGATGGAGGTTATGAGACTGATGGAGGTTATGAGACTGATGGAGGTTATGAGATGAGACTGATGGAGGTTATGAGACTGATGGAGGTTATGAGACTGATGGAGGTTATGAGAGGAGACTGATGGAGGTTATGAGACTGATGCAGGTTATGAGAGGAGGCTGATGGAGGTTATGAGACTGATGGAGGTGATGAAGCTGATGAAGCTGATGGAGGTTATGAGGCTGATGGAGGTTATGAGACTGATGCAGGTTATGAGAGGAGGCTGATGGAGGTTATGAGATGAGGCTGATGGAGGTGATGAGACTGATGGAGGTTATGAGATGAGACTGATGGAGGTGATGAGACTGATGGAGGTTATGAGAGGAGACTGATGGAGGTTATGAGGCTGATGGAAGCTGTGAGACTGATGGAGGCTATGAGACTGATGGAGGTGATGAGACTGATGGAGGTTATGAGAGGAGACTGATGGAGGTTATGAGAGGAGACTGATGGAGGTGATGAGACTGATGGAGGTGATGAGGCTGATGGAGGTGATGAGACTGATGGAGGTTATGAGAGGAGACTGATGGAGGTTATGAGACTGATGGAGGTTAGGAGACTGATGGAGGTTATGAGAGCAGACTGATGGAGGTGATGAGACTGATGGAGGTTATGAGATGAGACTAATGGAGGTTATGAGACTGATGGAGGTTATGAGACTGATGGAGGTTATGAGACTGATGTAGGTTATGAGAGGAGACTGATGGAGGTGATGAGACTGATGGAGGTTATGAGAGGAGACTGATGGAGTTGATGAGACTGATGGAGGTTATGAGGCTGATGGAGGTTATGAGACTGATGGAGGTGATGAAGCTGATGGAGGTGATGAGACTGATGGAGGTGATGAAGCTGATGGAGGTGATGAGACTGATGGAGGTGATGAAGCTGATGGAGGTGATGAGATGAGACTGATGGAGGTGATGAGACTGATGGAGGTGATGAGACTGATGGAGGTTATGAGGCTGATGGAGGTGATGAAGCTGATGGAGGTGATGAAGCTGATGGAGGTGATTAAGCTGATGGAGGTGATGAGACTGATGGAGGTTATGAGGCTGATGGAGGTGATGAGACTGATGGAGGTGATGAGGCTGATGGAGGTGATGAGACTGATGGAGGTGATGAAGCTGATGGAGGTGATGAAGCTGATGGAGGAGATGAAGCTGATGGAGGAGATGAGACTCACGGTGAGGAAGGTGGAGAAGGTGGGTGTAGATCTGAGGACCTGCAGCAGGTTTCCTGTGCAGCTGAATCCGTCTCCAAGGTAACCGGGCTGACACTCACACTGCACCTCTGCAACACACACACCGACATGTCAACTTCCTCTTCCTCTTCCCTCCTCTTCCTCTTCTTCTTCTTCTTCCCTCCTTTTCCACTCTCTTCTTCCTCCCTTCTCTTCCTCCCTCCCTCCTCTTCCTCTTCTTCCCTCCTTTTCCACCCTCTTCCTCCCTCCTCCTCTTCCTCTTCCTCACTCTTCCTCTTCTTCCTCCCTCCTCTTCTTCCTCTTCCTCCCCCCCTCCTCTTCCTCTTCCTCACTCTTCCTCTTCTTCCTCCCTCCTCTTCTTCCTCTTCCTCACTCCCTTTTCTTCCTCTTCCTCCCTCCCTCCTCTTCCTCTTCCTCCCCCCCTCCTCTTCCTCTTCCTCCCTCCTCTTCCTCCCTTCTCTTCCTCACTCTTCCTCCCTCCTCTTCCTCCTCCCTCTTCCTCCCTCCCTCCTCTTCCTCTTCCCTCCTCTTCCTCACTTTTCCACCCTCTTCCTCCCTCCTCTTCTTCCTTCCTCTTCTTCTTCCCTCCTCTTCCACCCTCTTCCTCCCTCCTCTTCTTCTTCCCTCCTCTTCCTCCCTCCCTCCTCTTCCTCACTCTTCCACCCTCCCTTCTCTTCCTCTTCCTCCTCTTCCTCTTCCTCCCTCCTTCCTCTTCCACCCTCATCGTCCCTCCTCTTCCTCACTCTCCCTCCATCCCTCCTTTTCCTCCCTCCCTCCTCTTCCTCTTCTTCTTCCCTCCTCTTCCTCACTCTTCTACCCTCTTCCTCCCTCCTCTGCCTCACTCTTCCTCCGTCCCTCCTCTTCCTCTTCCCTCCTTTTCCTCCCTCCTCTTCCTCCCTCCTCTTCCTCACTCTTCCTCCCTCCCTTCTCTTCCTTCCTCCCTCCTCTTCTTCTTTCCTCCTCTTCCTCCCTCCTCTTTTTCCGCCCTCCTCTTCCTCACTCTTCCTCCCTCCCTCCTCTTCTTCTTCCCTCCTCTTCCTCCCTCTTCCTCTTCCTCCCTCCCTCCCTCTTATTCCTCCCTCATCTTCCTCACTCTTCCGCCCTCTCCCCCCCCCCCCCTCTTCCTCTCTCACCTTTCATCCGGTAGCAGAACGCGTCCCAGGTCTCGCTCAGGTTTCTACGGTAACCGTAGTCCACGATGCCGACGTGTCCAAAGCCGCAGTTGGGGTTTGCGTAGGTGGTCGGGTACGAGACCCGGGCCCCGTCCAACCAGCCGGCAGCACACATGTTCAGCCCCCCCTGCAGAGAGACCAGCACACTGTGACATCACACTGTGACATCACACTGTGACATGACAACACTAACCCTGACAGCTGATCTTACAGCTTAGGGAGGAAGGGCGGAAGGAAGGAAGGACAGATGGAGAGAGGGAAGGAAAGAAGGAAGGACAGATGGAAGGAAGGACAGATGGAGGGAAGGAAGGAAGGACAGATGGAGGGAAGGAAGGACAGATGGAGGGAAGGAAGGAAGGAAAGATGGAGGGAAGGAAGGACAGATGGAGGGAAGGAAAGAAGGAAGGACAGATGGAAGGAAGGACAGATGGAG
>NC_070600.1:26199958-26209958 GCF_027409825.1 Scomber japonicus | reverse complement strand
GAAACACACGATGACGCAAGACGTAACTACAGAAGGCACGTTACCATGGAAACACACGATGACGCAAGACGTAACTACAGAAGGCACGTTACCATGGAAACACACGATGATGCAAGACGTAACTACAGAAGGCACGTTACCATGGAAACACATGATGATACAAGACGTAACTACAGAAGGCACGTTACCATGGAAACACACGATGATGCAAGATGTAACTACAGAAGGCACGTTACCATGGAAACACACGATGATACAAGATGTAACTACAGAAGGCACGTTACCATGGAAACACATGACGATGCAAGACGTAACTACACAATAAAACAATGAAGCTAAGGGACCTTCAGTTTGGATCCTCGGGGGCAGCGAGCAGCAGAGGAAGTGCACAGTCCACAGCCCAGCTACCACAGAAGAAGAACACAAACGTTATAACTTTACAGTAACTTTCATCTCAGCTGCTTCACATTAAATAAACACATTAAACACAAACCTCTTTTATTCTGAAGTTTAACCCTTAAACACACAGCGTGCACCAGGAGATACACACTCTTTAACCTTCCTGTTGTCCTCCCGGGTCCTTCCTCTGTCCTTCCTTCCTTCCTTCCTTCCTCCATCTGTCCTTCCTTCCTTCCTTCCTTCCTTCCTTCCTCCCTCCCTCCTTTCCTTCCTTCTTCCTCCCTTCCTTCCCTTCTTCCCTCCTTTCCTTCCTTCCTTCCTACCTCCCTCCCTCCTTCCTTTCCTTCCTTCTTCCTCCCATCCTTCCCTTCCTTCTTCCCTCCTTTCCTTCCTTCCTTCCTTTAGGTGCAAATGACATAACTAGTAAGGCCTGTTTAAGGGTTAATGACTTTCACAGCCCCCCCCACCCCCCACCCCCCCTCTACCCCCCCCCCCCCCCCCCACTCACCTCCAGGTCCAGGTTGGTCTGCGTGTCACAGCGCCCCCCCCCACACTCACCCACCCCCCCCACCCCCCCCCCCCCTCACCTCCAGGTCCAGGTTGGTCTGCGTGTCACAGCGCCCCCCCCCCCCCCCCCCTCACCTCCAGGTCCAGGTTGGTCTGCGTGTCACAGCGCCCCCCCAGGCTGGGAGGAGTCAGCAGACAGTCGATGCCGTACGCAATACCGTGACTGAACACCAGGTGTCTCTGAGTGATACGACACCTGCCATCATTCACAAAGACCTCTCCCTGTTACACACACACACACACACACACACACACACACACACACACACACACACACACACACACACACACACACACACACACACACACACACATTAGCCAAACGTCACTTCTTCTTCTTCTTCTGCTGTTAAATGTGTTTCCTGTTGACTCACGATGGCGTCGGCTCCTCCACAGCTGAAGCTCAGAGTCGATCCCTGCAGCGTACGAGCCGAGTCTGCGTAGATCAGACCTTCAGCGTAGATCTGACAACATCATCATCATCATCATCACCACCATCATCATCATCACCACCACGTTAATGAATACACACACACACACACACACACACACACACACACACACACACACACACAGCACCAATTAAATTAATACCTTTATTTTATATTCCAACGTCCTCTCTAATAAATCATGTTAGTATCCATGACAACACTTACCCTGACAGCTGATCTTACAGCTTAGGAAGGGAGGGAGGAAGGAAGGAAGGACAGAGGGAGGGTAGGAAATAAGGAAGGACAGATGGAAGGAAGGACAGATGGAGGGTAGGAAGGACAGATGATGGAGGGAAGGAAGGAAGGACAGATGGAGGGAAGGAAGGAAGGACAGATGGAGGGAAGGAAGGAAGGACAGATGGAGGGAAGGAAGGAAGGAAGGACAGATGGAGGGAAGGAAGGAAGGACAGATGGAGGGAAGGAAGGAAAGCAACAGAAAACATTAGAAGAGTCATCAAATGTAATAAGTTACATTACTTATTTTAAATAGAGTAACTAGTAATCTGTGTTTCTACCTCAGGGTTTGATTTTAAACACTTTGACATGTTGTATGTGAAGCCTCGTAGAACCTCATGACGTAATAATCTCTGTACATTATGTAATAAACCCTCATAACTCCAAATGTAACCATGTTATTACATTATTGGGAATTTATTAAATTATTAGGTTCTGCACAAATAAGGTGAACCCAGTGATGTCATAATTGATGACATCATCGCCACAGAGATTGTTACATTATCAGCTCTGAGCTGCATCCTTCACTGAGACTGTCACCACGGCAACACTGTCACCACGGGAACACTGTCACCACGGCAACACTGTCACCACGGGAACACTGTCACTACTGCAACACTGTCACCACGGCAACACTGTCACCACGGCAACACTGTCACCACAGGAACACTGTCACTACTGCAACACTGTCACCACGGCAACATTGTCACCACGGCAACACTGTCACCACGGCAACACTGTCACCACGGGAACGCTGTCACCACGGCAACACTGTCACCACAGGAACACTGTCACTCCTGCAACACTGTCACCACGGCAACACTGTCACCACGGCAACACTGTCACCACGGCAACACTGTCACTACTGCAACACTGTCACCACGGCAACACTATCACCACGGCAACACTGCGCTGACCTTCTGACCCGGCAGGATGTGATACTTCAGGTACTCCAGCAGCTGAGCTCGGTTGTGCGGGTGAAACAGGAAGTCCTTCTGCTCCTGAGGCAGAGACGCCATGACGTCATCGGAGGGCAGGAAGACGGTCAGCGGCTGGTAAATCCCATCATGCACCTGGTCCATCACACCCGCTTCCTGAAACACACGGTGCGGTCAGTGTGTGACGCTCAGAGAGGATCGGAGCTCGCGTCGTGTTCTCACCTGCAGCAGTCGGTAGAAGCTCTGATAACCGTGACGTTGAGCCACATCGGTCAGGTTCATCTGTGGAGATCAGACACGTTAAAGCCTTCGTAGGTCACCGTGGTGACAGAGAACACACCTCTACTGTTAGGACCATAGACTGTATAAAAGAAATGGATGTAATATCCGTGACGTCACCCATTGGTTTGTGGACTGCTGCTCGGAAGCCAATAGTTTCTAATCTAGGCAGCGCCATCTTGAAAATTTCAGGTGCATGCTGGGAAAACCCTGCTTTATCGTCACATATAAAATCAGGGAGGCCAAAATGTCCCAAATGAACATCAGACTGCATTGAAGAAGGCTTTAAACTAGCGATTGAGACCATAAACACATTTTGAAAACGTTTACTGAGGTTAGAAATCAAGTGAGAAGTTGGTGAATTCTCCATTGACTTGTATAGAGACGGTCGCCCCCTGGTGGCCTTTTGATAGAATGCAGCTCTAAGTTACTTCTCCATTGACTTGTATAGAGACGGTCGCCCCCTGGTGGCCTTTTGGTAGAATGCAGCTCTAAGTTACTTCTCCATTGACTTGTATAGAGACGGTCGCCCCCTGGTGGCCTTTTGATAGAATGCAGCTCTAAGTTACTTCCTGGTTGGCCTCATTTCAGAGGACCGGAGCTCCCCGCCTGGTTAGGACTCATTGTGTTCAGTAAAGCCATTAAACTCCAGCAGGACTCCAGCGCCACCTGCTGGTCTTTCTGTGCATTACACGCCTCATACCAGCGCTAAATATTCCCCAAAACCTTTCAATAGATTTAGTGTTTGACACAAAGTGAGCTCTACCAAACAGCTGATCTACGAAGGGTTCATTAAACAGACTAAATGAACGGTTGCCATAGTAACGGCTGTCTCACAGGGAGGTCCGGCTGCTTGTCTCCGTTGACGTTGGGAGGAAACAGAAGCCTGTTGATCTCGTGATAAATCCCGTTGACGCTGACGCCGTCGCTGTAGGTGATGGCGGCCTGGTTGACGAGGATGCTGCCCTGGAGATGATACATTACATCACCATCATCATCATCAGCTCACCTGAGGAGACATGCTAGCTCACCTGAGGAGACATGCTAGCTCACCTGAGGAGACATGCTGGCTCACCTGAGGAGACATGCTAGCTCACCTGAGGAGACATGCTAGCTCACCTGAGGACACATGCTAGCTCAGCTGAGGAGACATGCTGGCTCACCTGAGGAGACATGCTAGCTCACCTGAGGAGACATGCTGGCTCACCTGAGGAGACATGCTAGCTCACCTTAGGAGACATGCTGGCTCACCTGAGGAGACATGCTAGCTCACCTGAGGAGACATGCTGGCTCACCTGAGGAGACATGCTAGCTCACCTGAGGAGACATGCTGGCTCACCTGAGGAGACATGCTAGCTCACCTGAGGAGACATGCTGGCTCACCTGAGGAGACATGCTAGCTCACCTGAGGAGACATGCTAGCTCACCTGAGGAGACATGGACGTGCTGAGGACGAGTCCAGACAGCGCGGTCATGTTTCTGGGTCTGCTGAGGTCAGCGGGCAGCAGAGTGTGACACATGACGATGTGGCTGCGCATGATGGAGGCGAACTGCTCCTTGTGTTTGTCTGTCATCAGCCTTCTCATCTGGAGACAAGTCAACACGTCAGTCAGCTGTGTGACGCCTCGGCACGCTTCTATACATTTAGTTCTGTTTGCCTCCTGAAGTCCATCACGAGGCAGAATGAGCTTCATTTCTATTATTATTATTATTATTAGTAATAATATTCTTTCCTAGTGTTTTCACCAGATGGTGGCGCTAGAACTCAGTTTCATCCTGAATCGTCTCATATTTCAGTTATTCATTAATCAGCTAATATTTTGACAATCATTAACAGATATTCTGCTCGGCTGCTTTTCTTCATCACATATCAATCATTTCTTTATTAATAGACTTTTCCTATGAACACACTAGGGCTGTCAGCGTTAACACGTTAATCACGATTAGATTAATGCAATCCATAACGTGTTATTTTTTTAATCTCATTTTAATGTTTAAGCCTTTTTGTCCCTTCTCCTCCCCCGTAGACGGCTCCTCTAGCTGTAGCGCTATGCTTTGAAGTGGCCTCCTGCAGTAAACCTACCGCGCTGATGGAAAGTAAGAGAGCTACTGGACTTTTGAACGGCTTGTTTAACTTTAAAACACTTCCAGACGCTTCAGTTCACAAGTCAAAAGTAAAATGCAACCTGTGTCAAACGGAGTTTAACTACCACCGGAGTACGTGGAGTTTGAGTTAGCACCTCCACGCTAAACACCCAGGTGCAGCCAAGCGAGCCTCAGCTCCACCAAAGGACCATTTTGGAGTGTGGGAGTCGCAGCAGAGCCGTGATTGATTCCCAGTTAAGACACTCTGGTAAGAAATGCTTTACATTATGGGCTTAAAACTGCCTTCAAATGGAAAATAACAGGATTTTAAACATGCAATTCAAAACGCCATTAATCGTGATTAACTATGGAAACCGCGATTAATCTCGATTAAAAAAATTAATCGTTTGACAGCCCTAGAACACACTCATATGATCGTTTGGACTGTTAGAGACACTGTGGGTTTGGAGAACCTCTAAATATATTTATTATTTCCTATATTTTTTACATATTTGAGATGAAATGGACTATAAATAATCTGAGGAGGAAGAGCGAGCAATAAAAGCTGAAGCTTCACCTTTCCGTCTCCGCTTCGGTCGGTTACGATCGCCTCGCTGTTGGGAGCGAACACGGTGAACGGGCCGCGACCCTTCAGAGAGACCTCCACCATCTGAAACAGGAAGTGGAGTCAGAGCGAGTTGGGTCCTGCAGGAGGCGACAGAGAGACTCGTACTCACCATCAGACCCAAATAAAAGTCCCTGAGGCGCCGCTTCAGGATCTCCTGCAGAGAGACGCAGTCAGTCAGTCTCAGAGTCATGGGACGGGGGTCAGAGCTGCGTTCCCTCATCTGTGTTCCCTCAGATCTGTGTTCCCTCATCTATGTTCCCTCATCTATGTTCTTTCAGCTCTACGTTCCCTCATCTATGTTCCCTCAGCTCTACGTTCCCTCATCTATGTTCCCTCAGCTCTAGGTTCCCTTATCTAAGTTCCCTCATCTATGTTCCTTCAGCTCTATGTTCCCTCATCTCTGTTACCTTATCTATGTTCCCTTATCTATGTTCCCTCAGATCTATGTTCCTTCAGCTGTGTTTCCTTATCTATGTTCCCTCAGATCTATGTTCCTTCAGCTGTGTTTCCTTATCTATGTTCCCTCAGATCTATGTTCCTTCAGCTGTGTTTCCTCATCTATGTTCCCTCAGATCTGTGTTCCCTCATCTAGGTTCCTTCAGCTCTATGTTCCCTCAGCTCTATGTTCCCTCATCTATGTTCCCTCATGTAGATCCCTCAACATAGATGAGGGAACGTAGATAAGGGAACACAGATCTCAGGGAACATAGATGAGGGAACATGGATGAGGGAACGTAGAGGTTCTCCCCGGCTCACCTTGCCCACTGTGCCTCTGCAGGTCAAACCGTCTCCTACGAAGTTGCTCCGGCAGCTGCAGGTCCGGACGGCGGGACTCGTCGTGTTACACCTGGCGTTCACGTCACAGCCGCCGTTTCCCTGGCAACACATCAGCACGGTCACAACCCCGACCCGTATCTATTAACCCATGAATCACCGTTTCCCTGGCAACACATCAGCACGGTCACAACCCCGACCCGCATCTATTAACCCATGAATCACTGTTTCCCTGGCAACACATCAGCACGGTCACCACCCCGACCCGCATCTATTAACCCATGAATCACCGTTTCCCTGGCAACACATCAGCACGGTCACCACGCCGACCCGCATCTATTAACCCATGAATCACCGTTTCCCTGGCAACACATCAGCACGGTCACCACCCCGACCCGCATCTATTAACCCATGAATCACCGTTTCCCTGGCAACACATCAGCACGGTCACCACCCCGACCCGTATCTATTAACCCATGAATCACCGTTTCCCTGGCAACACATCAGCACGGTCACCACGCCGACCCGCATCTATTAACCCATGAATCACCGTTTCCCTGGCAACACATCAGCACGGTCACCCCCCCGACCCGTATCTATTAACCCATGAATCACCGTTTCCCTGGCAACACATCAGCACGGTCAGAACACCGACCCCTATCTATTAACCCATGAATCACCGTTTCCCTGGCAACACATCAGCACGGTCAGAACCCCGACCCGTATCTATTAACCCATGAATCACCGTTTCCCTGGCAACACATCAGCACGGTCACCCCCCCGACCCGTATCTATTAACCCATGAATCACCGTTTCCCTGGCAACACATCAGCACGGTCACCACGCCGACCCGTATCTATTAACCCATGAATCACCGTTTCCCTGGCAACACATCAGCACGGTCACCCCCCCGACCCGTATCTATTAACCCATGAATCACCGTTTCCCTGGCAACACATCAGCACGGTCAGAACACCGACCCCTATCTATTAACCCATGAATCACCGTTTCCCTGGCAACACATCAGCACGGTCAGAACCCCGACCCGTATCTATTAACCCATGAATCACCGTTTCCCTGGCAACACATCAGCACGGTCACCCCCCCGACCCGTATCTATTAACCCATGAATCACCGTTTCCCTGGCAACACATCAGCACGGTCAGAACACCGACCCCTATCTATTAACCCATGAATCACCGTTTCCCTGGCAACACATCAGCACGGTCACAACCCCGACCCGTATCTATTAACCCATGAATCACTGAGCCGAGTCACACCTTTAAACACAAGTCGATCATCTTGCAGGTTTGTCCGTCGCCTGAGAATCCGTCGCTGCAGCTGCACGACGTCTGCGGAGAGAATCAGATTTACGATGGGCAGCAAACGCATCACCACTCACCTCTCAGCCAATCACAGTCTAGATAATAAATGTTACGTCACGTTGAAGATTAAAATGAGATTAAAATGAGGATTTACTTTGTTTGGTCCGACGTGAACACACTCTGCGTTACCGTGGCAACCGCCGTTTCCTTCCAGGCAGGGATTGATCTCTGTGGGAGAAAACACAAAACTCCTGCAGCACTCGAACACACCGCTCTGTCTATCCTTCACATTCAATCTAGTACATTTTAGAATGAGCGGGAGGAGGAGCAGGAGCAGGAGGAGGAGTAGGAGTAGGATGAGGAGGAGGAGGAGAATGAGCAGGAGGAGCAGGAAGAGGAGGAGGAGGAGCAGGAGGAGGAGCAGCAGGAGCAGCTGGAGGAGGAGGAGTAGGATGAGGAGGAGGAGGAGCAGCTGGAGGAGGAGGAGCAGTAGGAGGAGGAGGAGGAGGAAGAGGAAGAGGAAGTGGAGGAGGAGCAGGAGGAGGAGGAAGAGCAGGAAGAGGAGGAGGAGGAGCAGGAGGAAGAGGAGGAGGAACAGGAAGAGGAAGTAAAAGAGGAGGAGCAGGAGGAGGAGCAGTAAGAGGAGGAGGAGGAGCAGGAAGACGAGGAGGAGCAGGAAGACGAGGAGGAGGAGCAGGAGGAGGAGGAGGAACAGGAAGAGGAAGTAAAAGAGGAGGAGCAGGAGGAGGAGCAGTAAGAGGAGGAGGAGGAGCAGGAAGACGAGGAGGAGCAGGAAGACGAGGAGGAGGAGCAGGAGGAGGAGGAGGAACAGGAAGAGGAAGTAAAAGTGGAGGAGCAGGAGGAGGAACAGGAGGAGGAGCAGCAGGAGCAGGAGTAGGAGCAGGAGGAGGAGGAGCAGCAGGAGGAGGAGCAGATGTAAACTCACCGACACACACGAGTCCGTCGCCCATGAAGCCGTTCTTACAGACGCAGTCACGACGGCCGGGTCGAGTTCTCTTACACACAGAGTCCAGACTGCAGCCGCCATTACCCACCTCACAAGGGTCTGTAGCTACACACACACACACACAGACACACACACACACACACACAGAGACACAGAGACACACACACACAGTCAGATGAAGACACACACACACACACACATCATCATCATGGTAGGGATCAGTAGGAGGAGTTCAGGTGTTTCTCTTGTGGATGTTTTTACCTTGACAGGAAGTTCCGTTTCCTTGAAATCCAGCAGCACAGAGACAGAGTGGGCCGACTCCTCCGATCACACAGCTGATAATCAATCAATCAATCAATCAATCAATCAATCAATCAATCAATCAATCAATCAACCAATCGACCAACCAACCAATCAACCAATCAACCAACCAACCAGTCAACCAACCAACCAACCAGTCAACCAACCAATCAACCAATCAATCAATCAATCAATCAACCAATCAACCAACCAACCAACCAGTCAACCAACCAATCAACCAACCAACCAACCAATCAACCAACCAACCAACCAATCAACCAACCAACCAATCAACCAACCAACCAACCAACCAACCAGTCAACCAACCAACCAACCAACCAACCAACCAACCAACCAACCAATCAACCAACCAACCAATCAACCAACCAACCAACCAGTCAATCAACCAATCAACCAACCAATCAATCAATCAACCAATCAACCAACCAATCAACCAGTCAATCAACCAACCAATCAACCAACCAACCAATCAATCAACCAACCAACCAACCAACCAATCAACCAACCAACCAACCAACCAATCAACCAACCAACCAACCAACCAACCAACCAACCAATCACAACACGACAAACAGGACAGCAGAGAAACACAACAGTCAGTGTAAATTCAGTGTGAACGGTGACTCGGTGTGACTCGGTGTGAACGGTGACTCGGTGTGACTCGGTTACTCGATGGGACTTGGTGATTCGGTGTGAACAGTGACTCGGTGTGACTCAGTGTGACTGTGACTCGGTGTGACTCGGTGTGACGGTGACTCGGTGTGACTCAGAGTGACTGTGACTCGGTGTGACTCGGTGACTCAGTGTGACAGTGAATCGGTGTGACTGTGACTCGCTGTGAGCTGTGACTCGGTGTGACTGTGACTCGGTGTGACTGTGACTCGGTGTGACTCAGTGTGACTCAGTGACTCGGTGTGACTGTGACTCGGTGTGACTGTGACTCGGTGTGACTCGGTGTGACTCAGTGTGAACGGTGACTCGGTGTGACTCGG
>NC_070600.1:26189958-26194958 GCF_027409825.1 Scomber japonicus | reverse complement strand
TGTGTGTGTTGTAGAGGCAGATACATGTGTGTGTGTTGTAGAGGCAGATACATGTGTGTGTGTTGTAGAGGCAGATACATGTGTGTGTGTGTGTGTTGTAGAGGCAGATACATGTGTGTGTGTTGTAGAGGCAGATACATGTGTGTGTGTGTGTGTTGTAGAGACAGATACATGTGTGTGTGTTGTAGAGGCAGATACATGTGTGTGTGTGTGTGTTGTAGAGGCAGATACATGTGTGTGTGTGTGTGTTGTAGAGGCAGATACATGTGTGTGTGTGTGTGTTGTAGAGACAGATACATGTGTGTGTGTTGTAGAGGCAGATACTACATGTGTGTGTGTTGTAGAGGCAGATACATGTGTGTGTGTGTTGTAGAGGCAGATACATGTGTGTGTGTGTGTTGTAGAGGCAGATACATGTGTGTGTGTGTGTTGTAGAGGCAGATACATGTGTGTGTGTGTGTGTTGTAGAGGCAGATACATGTGTGTGTGTGTGTGTTGTAGAGGCAGATACATGTGTGTGTGTGTGTTGTAGAGGCAGATACATGTGTGTGTGTTGTAGAGGCAGATACATGTGTGTGTGTGTGTGTTGTAGAGGCAGATACATGTGTGTGTGTGTGTTGTAGAGGCAGATACATGTGTGTGTGTTGTAGAGGCAGATACATGTGTGTGTGTTGTAGAGGCAGATACATGTGTGTGTGTGTTGTAGAGGCAGATACATGTGTGTGTGTTGTAGAGGCAGATACATGTGTGTGTGTTGTAGAGGCAGATACATGTGTGTGTGTTGTAGAGGCAGATACATGTGTGTGTGTGTTGTAGAGGCAGATACATGTGTGTGTGTTGTAGAGGCAGATACTACATGTGTGTGTGTGTGTTGTAGAGGCAGATACATGTGTGTGTGTTGTAGAGGCAGATACATGTGTGTGTGTTGTAGAGGCAGATACATGTGTGTGTGTTGTAGAGGCAGATACATGTGTGTGTTGTAGAGGCAGATACATGTGTGTGTGTGTGTGTTGTAGAGGCAGATACATGTGTGTGTGTTGTAGAGACAGATACATGTGTGTGTGTGTTGTAGAGGCAGATACATGTGTGTGTGTGTGTGTTGTAGAGGCAGATACATGTGTGTGTGTTGTAGAGACAGATACATGTGTGTGTGTGTTGTAGAGGCAGATACATGTGTGTGTGTGTGTGTTGTAGAGGCAGATACTACATGTGTGGACTGAGTGTCAGGAGTCTTACGTCTAGAACGGAGTCAGACGGGCAGATTTCACTTCGTGGGAACACACAGTCCAGACACGGACCCTGAGAGGAGAAACACTCTGTTAGACACATCCTGACTCAACTACTGCTGAGTATGAACCACAGGAAGAACAGGTTCTGGTTCTGCTGGGTGTTAACAGGAAGTAAAGGTTCTGCTGGGTGTTAACAGGAAGTAAAGGTTCTGCTGGGTGTTAACAGGAAGTAAAGGTTCTGCTGGGTTTACCATGACTTTCTGATACGTGGCGTCATCACAGCGATTCCTGATGATCTGCAGAACAGCTGACAGGCCGTGAATCACTCCTTTACCGCTCAGGATGTTAGACACGTTCAGCTGAGCGTCGTTCACAAACAGCTGCAGGACACACACACACACACACACACACACACACACACACACACACACACACACTCAGTCAGGTTATTATACCATGGTAAGGGTTACCCTCCTGTCTCAGGGTTAGGGTTACCCTCCTGTCTCAGGGTCAGGGTTAGGGTTACCCTCCTGTCTCAGGGTCAGGGTTACCCTCCTGTCTCAGGGTTAGGGTTACCCTCCCGTCTCAGGGTCAGGGTTACCCTCCTGTCTCAGGGTTAGGGTTACCCTCCTGTCTCAGGGTTAGGGTTACCCTCCCGTCTCAGGGTCAGGGTTACCCTCCTGTCTCAGGGTTAGGGTTACCTTCCTGTCTCAGGGTCAGGGTTAGGGTTACCTTCCTGTCTCTAGGGTCAGGGTTAGGGTTACCCTCCTGTCTCAGGGTTAGGGTTACCCTCCTGTCTCAGGGTCAGGGTTAGGGTTACCCTCCTGTCTCAGGGTCAGGGTTAGGGTTACCCTCCTGTCTCAGGTCTAGGGTTACCCTCCTGTCTCAGGGTCAGGTCTAGGGTTACCCTCCTGTCTCTAGGGTCAGGGTTACCCTCCTGTCTCAGGGTTAGGGTTACCTTCCTGTCTCAGGGTCAGGGTTAGGGTTACCCTCCTGTCTCAGGGTCAGGGTTAGGGTTACCCTTCTGTCTCAGGGTCAGGTCTAGGGTTACCCTCCTGTCTCAGGGTCAGGTCTAGGGTTACCCTCCTGTCTCTAGGGTCAGGGTTAGGGTTACCCTCCTGTCTCAGGGTTAGGGTTAGGGTTACCCTCCTGTCTCAGGGTCAGAGTTACCTTCCTGTCTCAGGGTTAGGGTTACCCTCCCGTCTCAGGGTTAGGGTTACCTTCCTGTCTCAGGGTTAGGGTTACCTTCCCGTCTCAGGGTTAGGGTTACCCTCCTGTCTCAGGGTTAGGGTTACCCTCCTGTGTCAGGGTCAGGTCTAGGGTTACCTTCCCGTCTCGAGGGTAGAAGCCCAGCTGGTAGGAGAACCCCAGCAGCGTGTGTTTGTATCCGCCGGGCTGCAGGTCGGTCCTCAGCAGACGCTGCGACGCCACCAGGTGGTAACGAGTGGTATTCACATCCTGAGGACAAGCAACCAGTCACAGCTCATTCCACTGAGTTCACTTCATTTAAACTTTTATTCTTATTAATATAAAGATCATCGTTCAGTTTGTTCTGAGAGGATCAATCTTTACTTTCAGCTGTTTGTCATGTTTAAAAATAAAAACCTTAAAAATCATCAAATGTAAAAAATAACTTTAAACTTCCTGTTTTGACTGTTCCTTCTTTCCTTCCCTTCTGTCCTTCTTTCCTTCCTTCCTTTCTTTCCTCCCCCCTACCTTCTTCCCTTCCTTCTTTCCTCTGTCCTTCTTTACTCCCTTCCTTTCTCCCTCCTTCCTACCTTCCTTCTTTCCTCCCTCCCTCCCTCTCTCCTACCTTCCTTCCTTCCTTTTTTCCTTCCTTTCTTCCTTCCTTCTGTCCTTCTTTCCTTCCTTCCTTTCTTTCCTTCCTCCCTCCCTCCCTTCTTTCCTCTGTCCTTCTTTACTCCCTTCCTTTCTCCCTCCCTCCTACCTTCCTTCTTCCCCCCCCCTCTCTCCCACCTTCCTTCCTTCCTTCTTTCCTTTCCTCCTTTCCTTCCGTTCTTTCCTCCCTCTCTCCTACCTTCTTTCCTTCCTTCTTTCCTCCGTCCTTCCTTCCTTTCTTTTTTTCCTCCCTCCCTCCTAACTTCCTTCCTACATCCTTCCTACTCTCTTTCCTTCCTTTCTCCCTTCCCTCCTTCCTCCCTCCCTTCCTTCCTCCCTTCCTTCCTTGACTCGAGGACACCAGGAGGGTTAATAACTCTATAAATGATGAGTGTTATTTGGTAGAAATGTAAATGTGACAGAAAATAAACTAAAACAGAACTTTATTTTGTTAATGAGGACTTTCAGACTTTCAGAATAAAAGCAGTCATGTGGCGTTTCCTGTACCAGAGCGGTCGCCCCTGTTTCCTGGAGGAAGTGAGTGATGGCGGCGTCGGTCGGAGCGAACACGGTGAACTCCTCGTTGTGCTCGATCTCCTCCGTCAGGTTGTACTCCTGCACGGGAACAAGAAGCGGTGAGCAGACAGGAAACAGGAAGTGATGCGGCAGAGTTAAAACTGAGAGCGGACGTTTGTTCGTACGATGAGAAACGATCTGAAGAGAGAGAAGTCGGGTCTGAGAGCGAGCGTCGCCAGCAGGCCTTCACTCAACTTCCTGTCAGGAACCAAAACCTGAAGGACAGAAAGCACAGAGACAATAAACCATCATTACATCATCATGACATCATCATTACATCATCATTACATCATCATGACATCATCATGACATCATCATTACATCTTCATGACATCATCTCAACTTCATATGATGAATAACTCCTTCATCTGCTCTGATCAGATTCTTTTTTTAGAGAGAATATATTAGAGGAGAGGGAGGAAGGAAGGAGGGAGGAAGGAAGGGAGGAAGGAATAAAGGAAGGAAGGAAGGAAAGAAGGAAGGAAGGAATAAAGAGAGGAAGGAAGGAAGGAAGCACAGAAGGAAGGAAGGGATGGAGGAAGGAAGGAAGGAAGGGAGGAAGGAAGGGAGGAAGGAATAAAGGAAGGAAGGGAGGAAGAAAGAGAGGAAGGAAGGAATAAAGAGAGGAAGGAAGGAAGGAAGGAAGGGATGGAGGGAGGAAGGAAGGAATAAAGGAAGGAAAGAAGGAAGAAAGAGAGCAAAGGAAGGAAAGAAGGAAGAAAGAGAGCAAAGGAAGGAAGGAAGAAAGAGAGCAAGGAAGGAAAGAAGGAAGAAAGAGAGCAAGGAAGGAAGGAAGGAAGAAAGAGAGCAAGGAAGGAAAGAAGGAAGGAAGAAGGAAGGAAGGAAGAAAGAGAGCAAGGAAGGAAAGAAGGAAGGAAGGGAGGAAGGAATAAAGGAAGGAAGGAAGGAAGGAAGGGATGGAGAAAGGAAGGAAGGAAAGGAGGAAGGAATAAAGGAAGGAAGGAAGGGATGGAGGAAGGAAGGAAGGAATAAAGGAAGGAAGGAAGGGAGGAAGGAAGGAAAGAAGGAAGGAAGGGAGGAAGGAATAAAGGAAGGAAGGAAGGGATGGAGGAAGGAAGGAAGGAATAAAGGAAGGAAGGAAGGAAGGGATGGAGGAAGGAAGGAAGGAATAAAGGAAGGAAGGAAGGAAAGAAGGAAGGAAGGGAGGAAGGAATAAAGGAAGGAAGGAAGGAAGGAATACTGCAGGAGAGATGATCAGTAATCCAACCTGATCGATAAGGTGCAGCAGTCCGTTGGTGGCGGCCATGTTGGACGCGGTGACGCTGGCTCCGCCCACAGCTGTGACCTGACACAGGAAACGCTGGGTCAGCATGATGTCATCGATCATTACATCAT
>NC_070600.1:26162458-26167458 GCF_027409825.1 Scomber japonicus | reverse complement strand
CACACACACACACACACACACAGACACACACACACACACACACACACATTAGAGCAAACTCCTCCAACATCTCTAAAGTCCAGGTCTCTGACAGGTTCAGACTCTGTTACCAGTAATGATAAAAAGGACTTCCGGCTCATTTCTGATTCTCACAGT
The DNA here is from genome assembly GCF_027409825.1 of Scomber japonicus. Classification (NCBI taxonomy): domain Eukaryota; kingdom Metazoa; phylum Chordata; class Actinopteri; order Scombriformes; family Scombridae; genus Scomber; species Scomber japonicus. The sequence continues at coordinate 26,167,302 of NC_070600.1, read as the reverse complement.
TTGTCACCAGCAACGTAAGGAACATCCTCAAAGCCACATAAACATTAGGGAAGACTAACTGCAGCCAGACTTCAACATGGTTTCAGCATGTTTGAGGTGACTTGTCTGTTTCAGCCAACATGAAGGATCGGAACTGCAGACACTTAAAACTCGCTGTTCCTCCTGCGGGACGGACCGGAAGTTAGGAGGTAGCCACAAGTTCTTCTGAATGTTTTAAACACCAACCCTTAAACATGTATATTCATGCCGTACATTGTTAGAAACCTTAGATTCTCCTGATTCATTCAAGACCACTCACGACTTATATGGTTGCTCACAGCCGTAATAGTATTAGCGGTTAGCTCGGCTAGCCACTCAGCTAAAGTAAGCTAACAGCTATAATGCTACATACCTTCAAAGTCTTCTCTTTATCCACAACGATCATCTTATGACTCAGGACTTTATCTACAGCTCGACAAGTATCCATTCTGCTGAAATATGAAATCCGTTTCTACTTCTACTACTACTACTTCTTGCCGACCAGGTGCATTAAATGCGTCTTCAGAGAGGATCCAAGATGGCGGATTGAGCGGTCGCACCTTAGCAGGCTCGTTATAAAAACTTTGTTTTGTCCTTAAATTGTAAGCCTTTCAGTGTAACGACTTTCCTTTTAGTGAGATAAGCCACTTATTTGAGTAGTCGATCTACTTTGGGTCTGTTTTGAGCTCTTTATAAGTCTATTTAAACACTTGTAAAGTGTACACCTGCAAGTATGACTGACCATGAATACAGCCTGCAAATTCTACGGGATGAAGTATGTGATGAAAGCGATATTGAAGAGATGGTGAGGGACCCAAGCCCTAAAAGCAGTAAAATTAACCTGAGCCACACTCCAATTAAGGGTCCAAATCCGAAAAAACAACGTGGTGAAGGTAAGAAAAATGATGAGCTGAGTGACAGCGCTGCCATCCTCCACGCCATCCAAGTCTTAACCAGCAAGGTGGATGGTCAAACCGCGCTCCTAAAGAACTTTGAAAAGAAAATTGAGATGAACACAGCGGCTATAAATGAGAATAAGGAGGATATTGCCGTGCTGCAGAAGCAAGTCGACGATCTACGGAAGGTAAACAAAACCCTCAGAAGTGCATGTGATGAGCATGCTCGCTATAAAAGAAGGTGGAACCTGAGGCTCACCGGGCTGACTGAAAAAGAGGGAGAAAATACGAGGGAAACTGTCATAGGAATCCTGACGAGGGTGGTGCCGCTGTCAGTGGATCGACTTCGGGACTCTGTGGACACCGTTCATCGCCTGGGAAAAAGAAATGATCCGGCAACATCAAACAACACTCCCAGGGCAATTATCATCCAGTTTGGCATGAGAAATATTCAGGATGAAGTGTGGAAAAAGTCTCGTGATGCAAGAGTATGCAGTGAGATGCACATCCGCTTCAAAGAAGACTTCTCCAGCGAAGACCGGGTGGCTCGAGCTAAACTTTGGCCGTTGGTGCAAGAAGCCCGGAGAAGCGGGAAAAGAGCGTTTCTGAAGGAGGGATACGCTCTGATAGACAACAGGCGTGTGGACCCTGATTGAGCACTGACAGTACGATGGTCCGTCTCTATCTGCTCAAAGCTGAAAGATATGCTGTAAGTGAGCTTTGAATCAAACGTTCAGTTTTTTCTTTTTTCTTAAATGTCGTTGCAGGGATTTGTTGCACAGTTGCACAATGTTATAATGTTTACAAGGACAATCTGAATTCAGTCCTGCCCATCAGGTTATTGGCGCATTCCTAAGGAATTCCTTATTTTGGTAAATGTTATCTTTTCTTTCTTTGAACTCCAGGGGGTTAAAGAACAGCGTTAAACGTAAGGCAACTTTTCTTTTCTGTAAAGAGCAAAAGACACATCTTATTTTTTTGCAGGAAACTCATTCTGCAGAGACTGACGTTAAATTTTGGAAACAGCAGTGGGGGGACTCTGTTTTTTTCAGCCATGGGACGTCACATTCAGCTGGTGTGATGATTCTGCTAAATAGATTTTCTGGGACAGTAATTGACCATATGAGTGACGCAAAAGGACATTGGTTAATGGTTGTGATAGAACTTGACTTTGTCTCATATATTTTGATAAATGTTTATGGTTATAATCAAAAAACACTGAACAAAAGTTTTTTTTCCTCTTTGAAAAGGCTGATTGAGAGTTGGAAAGTTTCATATTCTACTGAGAAAATTGTAATTGGGGGCGATTTCAACTTGGCATCTGATCTTTGGTTAGATCGTCTTCCACCTAAAGGGCAAAGTCATAATTATGATGAAACCATAACTGAATTTACATCGCAGCTAAATCTAGTTGATTACTGGAGAGTAAAGCACCCGTATACCTCACAATTTACATGGTTCAACTCAGCTTCAAACGGTCAGTGTTCAAGATTAGATTACTGGTTAATCTCCAACAACCTCATCAGTGATGTCTCTAATTGCGAAATTTCTGCATCACCTCTGACTGATCATTGTATGGTTACCTTGTCTTTACAATATCAAAGGATTGAGTCAAAAGCCATATCCGTGTGGAAGTTTAATAACAGTTTACTGGAAAATACTGAGTTTTGTAAGGAAGTGAAAAGAATGGTTAAAGAGAAACTGAAAATTGAAGAATTGGATAATGCAATCAAACAGATGTCAAAGGGAAAATCACCTGGTCTGGATGGGTTAACTGTTGAGTTTTATACTTTTTTTTGCCATTATGTATATTTCTGCCTTTTATGAAAGCCGACTGGCATTCATCAACAAGTTTTGTTATGCCACAATCCAGGCGGTTTGAGTATACATGAGCTAACATCTTATAATCATTACACAAAAGTGTAATTGGCCTCCAATTTTCAAGTGAGAGTTTATTCTTGTTGGGCTTTGGTAATAAAGTAATGAGTCCCCGTTTCATTGTAGGGGATAAATGACCATTTGAAATACATTCTGTCAGGGCTTTTTTTTTTACTAACTATTCTAATTCAACAACAATCCCCAGAAATAGAAGGTATTACCATTTTTGACAAAGAGTTTAAATTGAGTCAATTTGCGGACGACACATCCATTTTCTTAAAAAACAAATCAATGGTGGGAAGAATACTAAACAAAATCTCTTTTTTCTCTAATGCTTCAGGTCTGTCTCTTAATATCAAAAAATGTGAACTACTCCCTATTCATGAATGTCCTGACTCCACTATAGAACAAATTAATGTCGTATCTGAGGTGAAATACTTAGGAATAACCATATCAAAAAATCTTATTAGACGTGAAGACGTAAATGTATCCAGCCATATTACTGATGTGAAGAAATCCCTCAGCCGATGGCTATCAAGAGATCTTACAATATTTGGCAGAATTATTCTGTCTAAGGCAGAGGGAATTTCTAAATTGATATATCCATGCCACTCCTTGTATGTTTCTCCCAAAAATATTAAAAAAGCAAATTCAGTCATTTTCCAATTTTTATGGAGAAATAAAACTCATTATCTTAGAAGGTCACAACTTGTTAAAGATTATGAAAGAGGTGGTGTGAAAGCGCTGGACTTCGAGGCAATGGTTGGTACATTCAGAATGAACTGGATCAAGGCTTGTCTGTCTCAGCCTGACTCTATATGGTTTCATATCCCCAGGTCCTTGTTTAGTAAAATAGGTGGCTTAGAGTTTCTCTTAAAATGTGATTTTGAAGTGGGCAAAATTTCTGTTAAATTGTCAAACTTCCATAAGCAGATTCTCAATTTCTGGAAGATGCTGTTCAAACATAATTTTTCACCCCATAGATCAACTCTATGGAATAATAGAGTAATATTATCTAATAGAAGATCTTTGTTTAAACTAAGTTGGTTTGAGAAAGGGATAGTTTTTGTCACTGATTTGCTGGATGATACTGGGAATGTATTTGATTTTGCATCCTTTTTGAATAAATATGGTTTAAATTGTCATGCAGAATTTATGAAGGTTTGTAAAGCCATTCCCCTGCCACTTATTCATTTGATTAAAAGTGCTCTAATGTATGGAGATATTGAGACAGCACTTCCTGTGTTAGTTATTGAGGATTATGGGTTATTGGATAAGAAATGTAATAACAAGTTTATAAGTGCTGTCTTTAAGTCGAGATCATTTAATGACTATCACAGAGGGTTATATTCTGACACTTCACAGTCTTTAAGTTTGTCTACACTAGAAAAAGCCCACTCAAATTATATCAAATGGCCCATCCCCCCCAAAGTCAAGGAAACTCATTTTAAATTGATCAATAAAATTTATCCAACCGCTGAATTTTTGAGACAAAGATTTAAATTTGAAGTTGACCCCTGTGCTTTTTGTAATGAATCTGAAGAATCACTTGATCATATGTTTTTATTGTGTCCTGTCTCACAAACCTTTTGGCGTGAAATTAGAGACTGGCTATCTCTAAAAATGAACGACATCCCAAAATTAGAAATCTCAAATATTATTTTTTACATAGATACAATTGACAAATCAGTGTCTCTCGTGGTAAATGTCATTCTTTTACTGGCTAAATATCATATACACTGTTGTAAGTGGAGAAAAATGAAGCCCTCTTTCCAATGTTTTTTAAATGATTTCAAACTTTTTTTTGTCTCTATAAAAAGAATTAAGTCAAATAACTCTGCAAAAAAATTATTAGCTGATATATCAAAGTATCTTTTATTTTAATCTCTTTCTGAAATGTCGATGCTCTTTGCCTTATAATGCCTTACTGTTTTTATTTTTATTTATGTTTACCTTATTGTTTGTGTGTATGTCTTTTTTCATGTTACCCCCCCCCCCCAAAGTATGTTTTATTTTCTTACTTGGATTGTATTTTCCTCTATGAGTATTTTG
>NC_070600.1:26149958-26159958 GCF_027409825.1 Scomber japonicus | reverse complement strand
ACCATGCTGCAGGATCACACCTGCTGAAGACTGTATCACTACTTCCACATGGTGGAGAGTCTTCCTCAACCTGCTGCTGCACCACCATGGCAGCGAGAGCCTCACCCTGACACACCTGCTGCTGAGAGGAACCACTGCTGCTAGCTCTAGCTACGCTGCCGACCCCCCCCCCCCCCCCCCGCCCCCAGCCCAGCAAACATTTCTGACAGTTTATTGCTCTTAGCAGCGTCGGTCGCGAGAGGGGTGTGTGTGTGTGTGTGTGTGTGTGTGTGTGTGTGTGTGTGTGTGTGTGTGTTGCTGGCATTTGTCCTGTGACCCCCGACACAGGAAGGAGGTGAAGATATGAGGTTAAGCCCACTCAGCTACGTCTCAGCTACGTCTCAGCTACGTCAGCTACCGGTAGAAACAACGATGGCGCTTCGGTGAGCAAACGGAGCGTAACTTGATGGTCAACGATTTGATTCAGGGATTGATGAGTCAGATTGGGGTCTTTTATTCTCCCGCCTCTGAACACACAGAGTCCCAGAACCATCACTGGACACGTGCATGTGTGTCGGGGGTCCGGGGGTTTGGGGGGGATGGTGGGGGGGGTTAGGGTTGGGGGTTGGGGGGGGGGGGGGCAGCTTGGTGTTTGATGGTCAGCAGATTCTCGTCCTGCTGACAGAGATCTGCTGACAGGAAGGAAGTGGAGCTGCATCCTGAACGTGTCGGACTGTCCTCACACTCTTCATTACTCTCTCTCTGTGTGTGTGTGTGTGTGTGTGTGTGTGTGTCTGTGTGTCTGTGTGTGTGTGTGTGTGTGTGTCTGTGTGTGTGTGTGTGTTGGTGTGTCTGTGTGTGTCTGTGTGTGTGTGTGTGTGTGTGTGTGTGTGTCGGTGTGTGTTGGTGTGTGTTGGTGTGTCGGTGTGTGTCGGTGTGTGTTGGTGTGTGTTGGTGTGTGTGTGTGTGTCTGTGTGTGTGTGTGTGTGTGTGTGTGTGTGTGTCGGTGTGTGTTGGTGTGTGTTGGTGTGTCTGTGTGTGTCTGTGTGTGTGTGTGTGTCGGTGTGTGTGTGTGTGTGTGTGTGTGTCTGTGTGTGTGTGTGTGTCGGTGTGTGTGTGTGTGTGTGTGTGTGTCTGTGTGTGTGTGTGTGTCGGTGTGTGTTGGTGTGTCTGTGTGTGTGTGTCGGTGTGTGTGTGTGTGTGTCGGTGTGTGTATGTGTGTGTGTGTGTGTGTCTCTCTGTGTGTGTGTGTGTGTGTCTCTCTGTGTGTGTGTGTTTGTGTGTCTGTGTGTGTGTGTGTGTGTCTGTGTGTCTGTGTGTGTGTGTGTGTGTGTGTGTGTGTGTATGTGTGTGTGTGTGTGTGTCTCTCTGTGTGTGTGTGTGTGTCTCTCTGTGTGTGTGTGTGTCTCTCTGTGTGTGTGTGTTTGTGTGTCTGTGTGTGTGTGTGTGTGTCTGTGTGTCTGTGTGTGTGTGTGTGTGTGTGTGTGTGTGTATGTGTGTGTGTGTGTGTGTCTCTCTGTGTGTGTGTGTGTGTCTCTCTGTGTGTGTGTGTGTCTGTGTGTGTGTGTGTGTGTGTGTGTGTGTGTGTGTGTGTGTGTGTGTGGGCTCACCGATGCAGTCAGGACCCCAGAAACCAGGACAGCAGGTCTTCAGTTCTTCCTCTTTGTAGCACTCGAAGGAGCAGCCGCTGATGGGCAGCTGCAGGGAGACCGTCCGGATGTAGTACCTGAGTACACACAGTATAAGACCACTCTCTCATATGACTCTCATACCTTCATTCATCCTTCCTTCCTTCCTTCCTTCCTTCCTTCCCTCCATCCTTCCTTCCTCCCTTCCTTCATGCATTCATCTCCTCACGTCTGGACTATTGTAATGTCGTCTTGTTCGGGGTCCTCAATAAAACACTGGACAGGCTCCAACACGTCCAAAACTCAGCTGCCAGGGTTCTCACTGGAACCAAACCCTTGCAGCACATCACCCCCCCCCCCCCCCCCCCCCGCCCCCCCAGCACATCACCCCCCCCTCACTCCAACAGCTGCACTGGCTTCCAGTTAAGTTCTGCATCACTTTTAAACTTCTTCTCCTCACCTTTAAATCTCTTCATGCTGTTGCTCCCCAGTACTTAACGGACCTCCTCCATATCTACCACCCCCCCCCCCCAGGAGGGCCTTCAGTGTGGTAGCTCCTACACTGTGGAACTCGCTCCCTCCTAACATTCACTTAGCACCACCTCTGGACTCTTCTGGATCTCTGTTGTTCCTGCAGGCTTTAGCTAAATGTGTGTTTCTGTTATAGTGAAGCAACCTTGGGTTTCATGAAAGGTGAGTGTTCTGGGTTCTATGTGGGTTCTATGTGTACTAGTAGTAGTGAGTGTTCTGGGTTCTATGTGGGTTCTATGTGTACTAGTAGTAGTGAGTGTTCTGGGTTCTATGTGTACTAATAGTAGTGAGTGTTCTGGGTTCTATGTGTACTAATAGTAGTGAGTGTTCTGGGTTCTACGTGTACTAATAGTAGTGAGTGTTCTGGGTTCTATGTGTACTAGTAGTAGTGAGTGTTCTGGGTTCTATGTGTACTAATAGTAGTGAGTGTTCTGGGTTCTATGTGGGTTCTATGTGTACTAATAGTAGTGAGTGTTCTGGGTTCTATGTGTACTAATAGTAGTGAGTGTTCTGGGTTCTATGTGTACTAATAGTAGTGAGTGTTCTGGGTTCTATGTGTACTAATAGTAGTGAGTGTTCTGGGTTCTACGTGTACTAATAGTAGTGAGTGTACTGGGTTCTATGTGTACTAATAGTAGTGAGTGTTCTGGGTTCTATGTGTACTAATAGTAGTGAGTGTACTAGGTTCTATGTGTACTAATAGTAGTGAGTGTTCTGGGTTCTATGTGGGTTCTATGTGTACTAATAGTAGTGAGTGTTCTGGGTTCTATGTGTACTAATAGTAGTGAGTGTTCTGGGTTCTATGTGTACTAGTAGTAGTGAGTGTTCTGGGTTCTATGTGTACTAATAGTAGTGAGTGTACTGGGTTCTACGTGTACTAATAGTAGTGAGTGTACTGGGTTCTATGTGTACTAATAGTAGTGAGTGTTCTGGGTTCTATGTGTACTAATAGTAGTGAGTGTTCTGGGTTCTATGTGTACTAATAGTAGTGAGTGTACTGGGTTCTATGTGTACTAATAGTAGTGAGTGTTCTGGGTTCTATGTGTACTAATAGTAGTGAGTGTTCTGGGTTCTATGTGTACTAGTAGTAGTGAGTGTTCTGGGTTCTATGTGTACTAATAGTAGTGAGTGTACTGGGTTCTACGTGTACTAATAGTAGTGAGTGTACTGGGTTCTATGTGTACTAATAGTAGTGAGTGTACTGGGTTCTATGTGTACTAATAGTAGTGAGTGTACTGGGTTCTATGTGGGTTCTATGTGTACTAGTAGTAGTGAGTGTTCTGGGTTCTATGTGGGTTCTATGCAGAGGGGTGAGCCGTACTTGCAGTCCTTGGCGGTGGAACCGGGGGTCTGTCTGTATCCGGCCGGGCAGGGGATGAAGGCGCTGATGCTGCAGGAGTGACACGCGGTCCGGGTTCTCAACACGGTCGAGTTGGAGCAGAAGTTCTGAGGGAAGAACATGATGTCATTGAGTCTGAGCTCGTTAGTGATGTCATTGAGTCTGAGCTCGTTAGTGATGTCATTGAGTCTGAGCTCGTTAGTGATGTCATTGAGTCTGAGCTCGTTAGTGAGTTTAGAGGTGTGATGTCATCGAGTCTGAGCTCGTTAGTGATGTCATTGAGTCTGAGCTCGTTAGTGATGTCATTGAGTCTGAGCTCGTTAATGATGTCATTGAGTCTGAGCTCGTTAGTTTAGAGGTGTGATGTCATTGAGTCTGAGCTCGTTAGTGATGTCATTGAGTCTGAGCTCGTTAGTGAGTCTAGAGGTGTGATGTCATTGAGTCTGAGCTCCTTAGTGAGTCTAGAGGTGTGATGTCATTGAGTCTGAGCTCGTTAGTGATGTCACTGAGTCTGAGCTCGTTAGTGATGTCATTGAGTCTGAGCTCGTTAGTGAGTTTAGAGGTGTGATGTCATCGAGTCTGAGCTCGTTAGTGAGTTTAGAGGTGTGATGTCATTGAGCTCGTTAGTGAGTTGAGAGGTGTGATGTCATTGAGCTCGTTAGTGAGTTGAGAGGTGTGATGTCATCGAGTCTGAGCTCGTTAGTGAGTTTAGAGGTGTGATGTCATTGAGCTCGTTAGTGAGTTGAGAGGTGTGATGTCATTGAGCTCGTTAGTGAGTTTAGAGGTGTGATGTCATTGAGCTCGTTAGTGAGTTGAGAGGTGTGATGTCATTGAGCTCGTTAGTGAGTTGAGAGGTGTGATGTCATTGTTGGGTTCGTTAGTTAATGAGTTGAGAAAGCTGTGTCGTTATGTTTGTTAGTAGTTCTGTATTTGACTCTTAATTAAACATTTGAGGAAACTAATGAATCAATGAATCATTTCTACATTAAAACATCTTCTAATGTAACATCTTCTTTTCCTTCTGAGGGTCTTTAATGATGTCATGATGATGTCATGATGATGTCATGATGATGTAACGTTGACTCTTCTGAGGGTCTTTAATGATGTCATGATGATGTCATGATGATGTAACGTTGACTCTGAAGTGAGGGTCTTTAATGATGTCATGATGATGTCATGATGATGTAACGTTGACTCTGAAGTGAGTGAACAGTGTGACGGTGTGGACGACTCCAACAGGAAATGAGTGTAATGACTTTAATGGCTGCTGTGATCCTCCCAGGAAACCAACACACTGATATCACACTACTACACACTACTACACACTACTACACACTGATATCACACTACTACACACACTACTACACACTACTACTACACACTACTACACACTACTACACACTACTACAACTACTACAACTACTACAACTACTACACACTACTACACACTACTACTACTACACACTGATATCACACTACTACACACTACTACACACTACTACACACTGATATCACACTACTACACACACTACTACACACTACTACTACACACTACTACACACTACTACACACTACTACAACTACTACAACTACTACAACTACTACACACTACTACACACTACTACTACTACACACTGATATCACACTGCAACCAGCCGAATAACACACTGCTACTACAAACTACACACTGCTACACACTACTACACACTACTACACACTGCTACTACTACAACTACACACTACTACAACTATTTAAACTCAGTGGTGGACAGTAACAAAGTACATTTACTAAAGTACAGTTTTTGAGTATCTGTACTTTACTTACTTTGAAGGCCAGATATTGTACTTTTTACTCCACTACATTTCTATTGATGCTCTCGTTACTCTCTACTGTTGAGCTCACGTCAGCTGATAAACTGCTGAGGCTTCTTGCCTTTATGTGTTTGAGCTATAAACATGTCAGAAGCAGAATCGCATCAGTGTATTGTATAATGACAATAAAACTACTTTCCTGTATTTCCTGAGATATTTTTAAATACTTTTACTTTAGTAATATTGTGACTAAGCTACTTTTACTTGTATTGGAGTAATATTTGACAATGAGTATCTGTACTTTTACTCAAGTAGTGAAGTTGTGTACTCTGTCCACCTCTGTTTAAACTACAACCATTAAAACTACAACCATTTAAACTCCAACCATTAAAACTACAACCATTAAAACTACAACCATTAAAACTACAACCATTTAAACTACAACCATTTAAACTACAACCATTTAAACTACAACCATTTAAACTACAACCATTAAAACTACAACCATTAAAACTACAACCATTAAAACTACAACCATTTAAACTACAACCATTTAAACTACAACCATTTAAACTACAACCATTTAAACTACAACCATTTAAACTACAACCACTAAAACTACAACCATTTAAACTACAACCTGATGAACCACTAGCAGAATCTTCTCACTGATGTTTGATCTGATTTATTTCTTCTTTTAAAAGTTCTATTTTAAGTTTTGACTCCTTTTACTACTTCATACTCTTATTATACTTATTATATTTATTTCTATATTCCATCATCCATCCATTATGTTCAATTTATTTCTTCCCTCTTTTTCTTTTTCCTTTTATTTAAACATTTCTTTATGTTCCTTTTAAATGAAGCAATAATCAATAATCACATTTCTAATAGATCTAATAGAGACCTGGTCATAACTCACATAATGAAATGAATGAATGAATGAATGAATGAATGCATGAATGAATGAATGAATGAATGAATGCATGAGGCTACCTGTTGAGAAGCAGCTGAGGTCTTCATCATCATCATCATCATCATCGTCATCGTCATCAGAGAGAAACACAGCAGCTGACTCGTCTCCATGTCGACTGTCCTCATCTGTCTGATCTGCTCACAGTCTCTCCTCCTTTTCACTGTCTCCTCTCCCCCTCCTCCTCCTCTCTCTCCCCTCCTCCTCCTCTCTTTCTCCTCCTCCTCCTGCTCCTCCTCCTCCTCCTCTTCCTCCCTCCATGTGCTTCCTGCAAACCTTTGAAGCGAGCTGCTGACTCATGATGTAAGGTTGAGGATGAGAAGCTGCTGTGATGTAAAGGATCACACCGAGGTCATGGTTGTGTTCACGTTAACTAAGAAAACCAATTCATCCTCAAGTCTTAATAAATATGTGAACAAGCTCTCTGACTTTTTCTTTTTTGCAGTAAACTCTTGTTAACTCATCTTCATCATCATCATCATCTTCATAGTGGCCTCTCTCTCTGTTCGCTGCGTTTCATTCATAAAACAAAGAATCAGAAAGCAGCAGAAACGTTTATCACATTAAAGCTGAATGATAAAAATACATCACAAGACTTTAAACTTCACTGTGTGTGTGTGTGTGTGTGTGTGTGTGTGTGTGTGTGTGTGTGTGTGTGTGTGTGTGTGTTATCAGCAGTGTGTGAGTGTGTGATGACAGAGCAGAAAGTTTCAGGAAAGAGAGAAAGAGCGACAGGTTACAGTCCAGGATTTCCTGCTATTCTCTGTCTCTGCACACACACACACACACACACACACGCACACACACACACACACACACACACATACACACACACACACACACACAGTTTTCTGCTGAGTGGCAGCGCTGAGAGGGACACTTTGTCTGTTTACTGTCTCTGTTGTTGGTTTTAAACTCGATGTTCTTTATTTCTTTTACTATTTAATAATCAGCTGCTTCATTTTAAACACGTTTCACCAAAATAAAAGACAGATTTGAAGTCTTTGAGATCTTCATTAAACGTTTAGAGGTTTGAACAAACTGATTATGTTCATGTTGTAAATTTAGTTTGTTTAATTTGACCCATTTGTTTCTTTTATTTCTTTAAAACTCCTTACTTCCTGTTCAGATTTAACATTTAACAACAAACGCCACAAATCTTCTTTTATTCTGAAATTTGATGACTTTTCCTAAAGTGGCCCAAAATATAAACATAATAAATATTATAATATTATATTTAGTATAGAAGGGTTAGGGTCTGGGTTGGGGTTAGGGTAGTTATGAGGATGAAGACACACTTCCACAAAGCTCTGCTCATTTTACCTTTAAATACATTTACATCATTATTGCTTCTCACAGGATCTCATGTGTCTCGTGTGTTTTTTGGACAAGCAGAGTAGAAATGAAACACAAATATTTATACATAAATAACTGTTTATTTCAAAAAATACAAAAACATTTTATCTTTTTAAATTACTGATGTTTCAGATGTTGAATAAAGAAACATCATGTGATCATGTGATCAGTGTTTGAGATGAACAGCTGACTCTCTGTGCTGCAGGCGGCGCTGCAGAGTCACTAATCTGAAGCTTTTACACCTCTGAGAAACTCTTCAAGATGATTTGATTGTTTTCTCTCCGTTGTCATGGAGACAAATGATGCTGGAGGTCAGAGGTCATCGGGGAAAGTTCATTAGTCCGAAGGCCACATGACAGTCTGTAGTCATAGAAACCGTTCTGATTGGTCGAAAGAAAAAGTTTTCATGAGTATTTCCTATGTGTTTGTTGATGCAGGCAGCTGCAGTAGCCTGAATGAGCCACAGGGGGGCACTGTTGCACCAGCAGCTGCAGTAGCCTGAATGAGCCACATGGGGGCACTGTTGCACCAGCAGCTGCAGTAGCCTGAATGAGCCACAGGGGGGCACTGTTGCACCAGCAGCTGCAGTAGCCTGAAGGAGCCACAGGGGGGCACTGTTGCACCAGCTGTTCCTCTGTGAAGACACTACATGCTGACGTTTGTCCATTTTGTTTAAGTGTTTTCATTCATTCATCTGTAAAGCAGTGTTAGTGGCATCTTCATCACATATGTAAAAACATCATCATCATCATCTAATCCATCTGTTCATCTCATGTGTTCATTAAGAGGTTAGTTTAGATTTGGGTGTGAGGTTGAGAAGGAAACTTGTATTGTGTGGAAGCTCTGGCTGTAAGGTTGGGCAGCATTATACTCTCAGTTTGCTGTTTTATGTCATTTAACTTATTTCCATATAAAGTCAGTCATATGTTTAGAGCGCTTTATTTAATTCAGTCTAAGGGCCTGATTCACTAGATAATACAGAGCAGTGTGTACAGTGTGGTTAGTGTGTGTTTGTGGTAATCTACTCAGAATAAGTGCAGTAACAACAACAGGAGCAGACAGCAGTATTTAAATGAAGGTTTTGTCTTAATGGAGTTTGGAATCAGAGGTTCTAGTGGAAGAAATTAACATATTGAGTTACAGCAGAGACAACTCTATGGGAGAGTTATACAAAGTCAATGCTGTTAGTAAAACCACTAATATTACACTACAGCAATATTAACATAGGAAAAACCTGTGTGTGTGTGTTGTGTCATTGTGTCTCCGTCTCCTTGTCTATATTACATTCATTACGGTAAACTACTGATATTACATTGATTATGGTAACTACTAAATGGACAGTGTGTTAGTAGATCAGCTGCATGCTTTTTTGCGGGTGATGTCAAGTTAACACGTTTAGTAAATCAGGCCCTTAGAGTTTTATCTTGACACAATATATTTATTTACTTATTTGCACTAGAAGATTAATTCATTATTCTGTCAGGGTGACGGAGCCAGTGTAGAGGACCAGAGGTGAAAGCTGTCAATGTGCCAGTAAAGTGTCGCCAGGTCTCAGCCACAATCCAGAACACCAACTCTCTAATAAAGTCAACGTAGAATCCCCGGCTGTGTCCGGACGCTCCAGCATGTTCGGGTCACATTTCCAGGTGTGACTCCTGGTCATTTCCAGGTGTGACTCCCGGTCATTTCCAGGTGTGACTCCCGGTCATTTCCAGGTGTGACTCCTGGCCATTTCCAGGTGTGACTCCCGGTCATTTCCAGGTGTGACTCCTGGTCATTTCCAGGTGTGACTCCCGGTCATTTCCAGGTGTGACTCCCGGTCATTTCCAGGTGTGACTCCTGGTCATTTACAGGTGTGCATGTCGTTCATGCTCTCGCAGCGCCTGCAGCGGACGTAGCAGCACCAGATGAACTTGCACTCGCAGCGTTGGACGTGTCTGACCAGGTGCGTGTTGTATCCGCGGCCGCAGCACAGCAGGTTGCAGCCGTCGGAGCCGCTGGACGTCCGGTTGCAGCGGCGCCCCCTGGTGCCGAACACGCCGATGCGCCGGTCCTCCAGACAGTAGTTGGGAGACTTGTTGATGAAGATGAGCTGGTGTTTGTCGACGGGGAGGCGGCGCTGCTCCTTCCTCCTCGACTTTCTCCTGGATCTGTCCGACACCTGGACGCTGGTCTCGTACCGCTCCTTCAGATACACGCCGACACGCTCGAACGCCGCCATCGTCCTCCAACACGTCTTCACCGCACAGGAGCCGGAGACGCCATGGCAACGACAGTCTGTGGACATCGTCTGGTCGATGGCCTGAGACACAGAGGAGAAGAGGAAGAGGAGATGATGCCAGCAGATGTATTCTCTTGGAAAGATTTCACAATAAAAGACAG
>NC_070600.1:26134958-26144958 GCF_027409825.1 Scomber japonicus | reverse complement strand
CTACCACGCGAGCCCTCCTCTACCACGCGAGCCCTCCTCTACCACGCGAGCCCTCCTCTACCACGCGAGCCCTCCTCTACCACGCGGGATGGAAACAGTTAACTTCTCTTCACATGGGATCAAATCACTGATCATATTTAAATCACTGACTCTTTAGAAAGTAAATGTTATATTCATAAAGATCTGCGGCGTGTTATTATTCATCATGTTGAAGGTTTTAAATGAACGCGTTAAAAACGTTTAACGCGTCAGAAGCTGATTAAAGATTAAAGATTAAAGATTAAAGTTTATATTCTGTTAAACACGTTCACACAAGATAATCACTACTAACTCTAACGCTACTACCTGCTGCTAAATTAATACATTCATTATTAAATACATAAATAAATAATTAATTAATATCAATTATGAATCTTGTTAATTTGCGGCTGATTGAAGGTGTAGCTGCTGTCTGATGATCCGGCTCCGGTGGACCGGCTCCGGTAGACCGGGTCCGGCCTCCGGTGAACCGGGTCCGGGCTCCGGTAGACCGGCTCCGGTGAACCGGGTCCGGGCTCCGGTAGACCGGGTCCGGGCTCATACTCACACCCAGCTGGCTCTGCAGCAGAGCGGACACACGGAGACCAGCAGCAGGGTCAAGGTGCACATGTGTCGGACTCCACAGCTCCGTGTCTCCATGTCCTCCTCAGGCTCATACTAAAACCCGGTCCCGGAGCAGCTGGGGTAATCCTGGTCCCGGTCCTCGGTGGTCCGGATCCTGCAGCACTGTGTGCAGCTCTGCACTGAGACCCGGGACCCACCGGACCAGCCTGAGTCCTGCACGATCCGGATTGGACCAGCGCGGGATTCATATTCAGCAGCTGACGTCAGAGCTGGACGCTGATTGGCTGGCCGGTGGATCAGAGAGACACACAGCTGATATTTGATCCTCAGTGATCTGCAGAGGATCAGCTGATCATTAAACTACCAGAGGATCAGCTGATCATCACCTTTACTTCCGGTCTCAGTAGAACATGAACTAGAAGCAGCAGCTCAGTTAAACTCGTATTAACCCTTAAACAGGCAGGATGGAAAATGAGATGTATAAAATCCTAATGTGATGTCACTAGTTAATGTGACGTCACTAGTTAATGTGATGTCACTAGTGATGTCATTTACACCTAAAGTAAAACATTTCCTTCATATTTTTAATATATTTAGTATTTTATGAGTTGTATCTCCACCAGGATGCTTTGCCCTTATTAAGGCATACGATGGTGATAATGGTAAGGGTTAGGGTTAGTCCTTAACCATCATGCTCCTTAAAGAGTCTCCTGCTGCTCGCTGCCTGTTTAACGGTTCAATTAAACTTCATGATTTTTGGGTTTTGGTGTAAATGAATGTTTAATGTTAACAGACAGCAGGAGGAGGAGGAGGAGGAGGAGGAGGAGGAGGAGGAGAGGAGGAGGAGGAGGAGGAGAAGGAGGAGGAGGAGGAGGAGACTCTCTGAGGAGCCTGAAGGGTTAATGGTATCTGAGCCTTTAATTGGTAGAATTGAAGCTTGTTGTAGGTTTATACTTTGATAGAAATGATAAAAATCAGTTTAGAAACTAGTATGTGTGATATTAATATTAATGAGCAGAATGTTTAACTTTAACTTTACTATGTTAAATAACACATTTAAGTGTTTTTACCATAATCACCACTAACCCTAACCCTTAATAAAGTAAAGCATCCTGGTGGAGACACGAGTCATGAAATACTAAATATATTAAACATATTTGTGGAATATTTTACTTTGAAGGAGTGACATCACATATGAGTTTTACATGTAACGCTCCTCTCCTTCCTGTTTAAGAGTTAAATGTTTAAAAATGCAAAGAACATTTAATCAGCGTTGAGTCTCGGTGGGAAGTCACGGGGAGTCATGAAACACTTTGATTAAAGATTTATTAAAATATATTTATATAGAAACACGTCAGACTTTAAAAGCAGATTCTAACGAGCAGAAGAAGATTCATAAATATTCAGATTTCCTGTTTTCAGAATAAAAGCACAAAAATATTTCTGTAGAAAAATATAAAGAATATAAGCAGAGAGTCTTTGGCTTCATCACTGAGGTATAACAAGAGATACACTGTATGGGTCAGGTGGTGTAACCAGGGTCAGGTGGTGTAACCAGGGTCAAGTGGTGTAACCAGGGTCAGGTGGTGTAACTAGGGTCAGGTGGTGTAACCAGGGTCAGGTGGTGTAACTGGGGTCAGGTGGTGTAACCAGGGTCAGGTGGTGTAACTAGGGTCAGGTAGTGTAACTAATGTCAGGTGGTGTAACCAGGGTCAGGCGGTGTAACCAGGGTCAGGTGGTGTAACCATAGTCAAGTGGTGTAACCTAGGGTCAGGTGGTGTAACTAGTGTCAGGTGGTGTAACTATTGTCAGGTGGTGTAATCAGTCAAGTGGTGTAACCAGGGTCACGTGGTGTAACCTAGGGTCAGGTGGTGTAACTAGTGTCAGGTGGTGTAACCAGGGTCAGGTGGTGTAACCAGGGTCAAGTGGTGTAACCAGGGTCAGGTGGTGTAACTAGGGTCAGGTGGTGTAACCAGGGTCAGGTGGTGTAACTGGGGTCAGGTGGTGTAACCAGGGTCAGGTGGTGTAACTAGGGTCAGGTAGTGTAACTAATGTCAGGTGGTGTAACCAGGGTCAGGCGGTGTAACCAGGGTCAGGTGGTGTAACCATAGTCAAGTGGTGTAACCTAGGGTCAGGTGGTGTAACTAGTGTCAGGTGGTGTAACTATTGTCAGGTGGTGTAATCAGTCAAGTGGTGTAACCAGGGTCACGTGGTGTAACCTAGGGTCAGGTGGTGTAACTAGTGTCAGGTGGTGTAACCAGGGTCAGGTGGTGTAACCAGGGTCAGGTGGTGTAACCTAGGGTCAGGTGGTGTAACCAGTTAGTCTTTCATTAAAGAAAAATAAACACAAAGTAAAATGTGGAATAAATATAATCTACGTCTGTAAGGCAACACGGTGTTAACGCTCATCTCTCATCTGTCACAAATCATTCAGAAAAAGTTCAATATGAATAAAATACTTTCAGATTTAAATATAGAGCTTCATGTTGAGAGACATTAGTGTCGGATATGAAGGACAGGATGTGATGAAACACTGTGACATCACAGGTGGGCGGGGCCACAGGTGTTCCTCCAGGTGAAGAAGGTCAGACAGAGTAACGCTGCTTTAACAGCTTCTTCATCATGGCCGCTGCTTCATCATGGCCGCCGCTTCATCATGGCCGACGCTTCATCATGGCCGCCGCTTCATCATGGCCGCCGCTCCATCATGGCCGACGCTCCATCATGGCCGACGCTCCATCATGGCCGCCGCGTCATCATGGCCGCCGCTTCATCATGGCCGACGCTCCATCATGGCCGCCGCTTCATCATGGCCACCGCTCCATCATGGCCGCCGCTTCATCATGGCCGACGCTCCATCATGGCCGACGCTCCATCATGGCCGACGCTTCATGATGGCCGCCGCTTCATCATGGCCGCCGCTTCATCATGGCCGACGCTCCATCATGGCCGACGCTTCATCATGGCCGACGCTTCATGATGGCCGCCGCTTCATCATGGCCGCCGCGTCATCATGGCCGCCGCTTCATCATGGCCGCCGCGTCATCATCATGGCCGACGCTCCATCATGGCCGACGCTTCATCATGGCCGCCAGCTGCTTAGAACCAGCTGAGTGTTGAGCAGCTGAACGACTTCCTTTCACATTAATACATGAATCCACTTTAAACAGCTGCTGCACAAACCATCAGTCAGACCGTCAGGGGTGAGACAGACCGTCAGGGGTGAGACAGACCATCAGGGGTGAGACAGATCATCAGGGGTGAGACAGATCATCAGGGGTGAGACAGACCATCAGGGGTGAGACAGACCATCAGACAGACCATCAGGGGTGAGACAGACCGTCAGAGACAGACCGTCAGGGGTGAGACAGACCGTCAGGGGTGAGACAGACCATCAGAGACAGACCGTCAGGGGTGAGACAGACCATCAGACAGACCATCAGGGGTGAGACAGACCGTCAGAGACAGACCGTCAGGGGTGAGACAGACCGTCAGGGGTGAGACAGACCATCAGAGACAGACCGTCAGGGGTGAGACAGACCATCAGACAGACCATCAGGGGTGAGACAGACCGTCAGGGGTGAGACAGACCATCAGGGGTGAGACAGACCGTCAGGGGTGAGACAGACCATCAGAGACAGACCGTCAGGGGTGAGACAGACCGTCAGGGGTGAGACAGACCGTCAGGGGTGAGACAGACCGTCAGGGGTGAGACAGACCATCAGGGGTGAGACAGACCGTCAGGGGTGAGACAGACCGTCAGGGGTGAGACAGACCATCAGAGACAGACCGTCAGGGGTGAGACAGACCGTCAGGGGTGAGACAGACCATCAGGGGTGAGACAGACCATCAGGGGTGAGACAGATCATCTCAGTTTGTCTTCAGCTGGAAACTCAACTCAAAGTTTCTCTTCAGTTTGTGAGATTTGATATTTCACTTCTCTCTTCTTCCTTTGTTAAAGAAAAGACTCCTTCAAAATGTACACACACACACACACACACACACACACACACACAGTAACACACACACACACACACACAAACAGTAACACACACACACACACACAAACAGTAACACACAGTAATACACACACACACACACACACAGTAACACACACACACACACACACACAGTAACACACACACACACACAGTAACACACACACACACACACACAGAGAGAGACACACACAGTAACACACACACACACACAGAGACAGAGAGACACACACAGTAACACACACACACACACACACACACACAGTAACACACACACACACACACACACACACACAGTAACACACACACACACACAGACACATTAACACACACAGTAACACACACACACACACACACACACACACACAGTAACACACACAGTAACACACACAAACACACACACGCACACACACACACACACACAGTAACACACACGCACACACACACACACACACAGTAACACACACAAACACACACACACACACACAGTAACACACACACACACACACAGTAACACACACACACACAGTAACACACACACACACACACACACACACACACACACACACACACACACACCCTCTCAGGGGGGGCAGAGGCGGCTCAGCAGGATCTCAGAGTAGACCTGGTTCACTGGTCCTCTCACGTGATAGGACGAGACGTTAGGCCCCGCCTCCTGATTCGTGTTCGGCGCGGCTGATTGGCTGCTGAGTGCAGGTTCAGGTCCGGTTCTATTGGTCGCGTCGCCCGAAGACTCAGAGGACGATACCTTCTCCACCTGGTGGGGGTCAGGGGTCAGGGGTCAGATATCAGCTGGTGAGGGTTAGGTTAATGAGTGAGTGAATGAATGAATGAGTGAATGAATGAGTGAATGAATGAATGAGTGAATGAATGAATGAGTGAATGAGTGAATGAATGAGTGAATGAATGAGTGAATGAATGAATGAGTGAATGAGTGAATGAATGAATGAGTGAATGAGTGAATGAATGAGTGAATGAATGAATGAGTGAATGAGTGAATGAATGAATGAGTGAATGAGTGAATGAATGAGTGAATGAATGAATGAGTGAATGAGTGAATGAGTGAATGAATGAATGAGTGAATGAGTGAATGAATGAGTGAATGAATGAATGAGTGAATGAGTGAATGAATGAATGAATGAGTGAATGAATGAATGAGTGAATGAGTGAATGAATGAGTGAATGAGTGAGTGAATGAGTGAATGAATGAGTGAGTGAATGAATGAGTGAATGAATGAATGAATGAGTGAATGAATGAATGAATGAGTGAATGAATGAATGAATGAATGAATGAGTGAGTGAATGAGTGAATGAGTGAATGAGTGAATGAATGAGTGAATGAGTGAATGAGTGAGTGAATGAATGAATGAGTGAATGAATGAGTGAATGAATGAGTGAATGACCTCATGGAAGTGGCAGGCGCAGCGGCCCTGCAGGAACTCTTTATATCGACCCATGGTGATGGCGAACGTGTCGATGACCTCGTACCCATGATGCTTTGCTGTGGTGATGATGTCACGGTTCTCTTGGTGCAGATGTTGAATTTCTCTCTGAGATCAAATCAACAACCGAAGCGGATCAGATCATGTGATGATGTGATCATGTGATCATGTGATCATGTGATGTGATCATGTGATCATGTGGTCATGTGATGTGATCATGTGATGATGTGATCATGTGATGTGATGATGTGATCATGTGATGATGTGATCATGTGATCATGTGATGATGTGATCATGTGATCATGTGGTCATGTGATGTGATGATGTGAGGATGAACGTACCAGACTGAGGGAGCGGATCCCGTCCACAGGAAGGTGGAAGCCCATCCCCAGAGACTTCACCACCACCAGGATCCTGCTGAGAGACTCTCTGAGACACAGCAGCAGGGTTAGTGTTTCACTCATTAACATCTGTGTGTGTGTGTGTGTGTGTGTGTGTGTATATGTGTGTGTGTGTGTGTGTGTGTGTATGTGTATGTGTATGTGTGTGTGTGTATGTTACTGTGTGTGTGTGTGTGTATATGTGTGTGTGTGTGTGTGTGTGTGTGCTCACCTGTGCAGCACCTCTCTGACCGTGTCCAGGTGGTTGGTGTTGAGCCACTGGACCCCCCCCACCACCAGCACGGTGCGGTGTGAGTCCTGCAGGGGGCGGGACCGCTGCAGCAGCTGCAGCAGCGCCTGCCTGAAGGTCGGTCGCAACTTCCTGTCCAGCCAGAACTGAGGGTAGTACGAGTAGCCAATGAGAGAGCGTCCCTGGTTGAGCTTCCTGTAGAGCAGCGTGTGGTGAGCGCGCTCCCAGTCCGCCAGGCTGAGGTTCACTCGCTCCATCAGGAAGTACATCATCCCTCTGTTAGTAGAGTCCCCCAGGAACAGCACCTGGACCACACACAGGCACTGGGATCAACTGGGATCAACTGGGACCAACTGGGATCAACTGGGACCACACACACAGTCACTGGGATCAACTGGGATCAACTGGGATCACACACACACAGTCACTGGGATCAACTGGGATCAACTGGGATCAACTGGGATCAACTGGGATCAGCTGGGATCAACTGGGATCAGCTGGGATCACACACACACAGTCACTGGGATCAACTGGGATCAACTGGGATCAACTGGGATCAGCTGGGATCAACTGGGATCAACTGGGATCAACGGGGATCACACACACACAGTCACTGGAATCAACTGGGATCAACTGGGATCAACTGGGACCACACACACAGTCACTGGGATCAACTGGGATCACCTGCCCTCACCTTCCTGTCCCTCATGCAGTCCTGCAGCAGGGGCCGGTCCACTAACGGGTGATAACATCCGTCTGGTTGCCAGGCAACCTCCCTCCAATCACACGTCCTGTTGTCAGAGCAGCTGAGACACGGCACCACCCACCGACCTGAGAGAGAGAGACAGGTGAGACAGGTGAGAGAGAGAGGTGAGAGAGAGACACAGGTGAGAGAGAGAGAGACAGAGAGACAGGTGAGAGAGAGAGACAGGTGAGAGAGAGACAGGTGAGAGAGAGAGACAGGTGAGAGAGAGAGAGACAGAGAGACAGGTGAGAGAGAGAGACAGGTGAGAGAGAGACAGGTGAGAGAGAGAGACAGGTGAGAGAGAGAGAGACAGAGAGACAGGTGAGAGAGAGACAGGTGAGAGAGAGAGACAGGTGAGAGAGAGACAGGTGAGAGAGAGAGACAGGTGAGAGAGAGAGAGAGAGACAGGTGAGAGGTGAGACAATGAGACAGGTGAGACAGGTGAGAGAGGTGAGAGAGGGACAGGTGAGAGAGAGAGAGAGAGACAGGTGAGAGACAGGTGAGAGAGAGACAGGTGAGAGGTGAGACAGAGGTGAGACAGGTGAGAGGTGAGAGAGAGAGACAGGTGAGAGACAGGAGAGAGAGAGGTGAGACAGGTGAGAGGTGAGACAGGTGAGAGACAGACCTGGTTCATGTCCTGAGCTGCAGGTCTGAAGTGGACTCTGAGACCAGACGAAAGACTCGAGACCACAAGACTGATCCGGCTGGACCTGCAAACCACAGTCCTGCAGGAGAGACAGACAGGTGAGACAGACAGGTGAGAGACAGACAGGTGAGAGACAGACAGGTGAGACAGACAGGTGAGACAGACAGACAGGTGAGACAGACAGACAGGTGAGACAGACAGGTGAGACAGACAGGTGAGAGACAGACAGGAGAGACAGACAGGTGAGACAGACAGGTGAGAGACAGACAGGAGAGACAGACAGGTGAGAGACAGACAGGTGAGACAGGAGAGACAGACAGGTGAGACAGACAGGAGAGACAGACAGGTGAGAGACAGACAGGTGAGACAGACAGGTGAGACAGGTGAGTGACAGACAGGTGAGACAGACAGGTGAGTGACAGACAGGTGAGACAGACAGGTGAGTGACAGACAGGTGAGACAGACAGGTGAGTGACAGACAGGTGAGACAGACAGGTGAGAGACAGACACACTCTTTGAACAGGAAGTCAACTTAATCATTCAGCTGCACTGCAACAGTTCTCATATGTTTAAACCGTTTAAGAATGGCAGCTATGACACTGAAGCACATACGATTATGTAAATGTTCTGTACTTATATAGCGCCTTTCTAGTCTTTGCGACCACTCAAAGCGCTTTACATCACAATCATTCACCCTTTCACACACTGATGGCAGGGCTACCATGCAGGGAGCCAACCTGCTCAACAGGAGGGAAGTTAACCATTCATACATCATCAGGACACATCGACATGTGGACTGGAGGAGCCGGGAATCGAACCACCAATCTTCCAACTGGAGGACGACCGCTCTACCTCCTGAGCCACAGCCGCCATATGTTTAAAATGTTCATCTGCAGTTTAACAAACATTAAGCTAGCTAACATTAGTAGCTACAGTAGCACATTTCATACACAATGACTCAATGTGCTTTACAAAAAACAGAAAAACATGTAATTTGAGAAACGTTAAAACATACAATTAACCCCCAACCCCACCGGAGCTCTTAACGTATGCTGCCATAGGCTTAGACCCCACCCCCACCTGAGCTCTTAACTTATGCTGCCATAGGCTTAGACCCCAACCCCACCTGAGCTCTTAACTTATGCTGCCATAGGCTTAGACCCCAACCCCACCTGAGCTCTTAACTTATGCTGCCATAGGCTTAGACCCCCCCACCTGAGCTCTTAACTTATGCTGCCATAGGCTTAGACCCCAACCTCACCTGAGCTCTTAACTTATGCTGCCATAGGCTTAGACCCCAACCCCACCTGAGCTCTTAACTTATGCTGCCATAGGCTTAGACCCCAACCCCACCTGAGCTCTTAACTTATGCTGCCATAGGCTTAGACCCCAACCCCACCTGAGCTCTTAACTTATGCTGCCATAGGCTTAGACCCCAACCCCACCTGAGCTCTTAACTTATGCTGCCATAGGCTTAGACCCCCCCACCTGAGCTCTTAACTTATGCTGCCATAGGCTTAGACCCCAACCTCACCTGAGCTCTTAACTTATGCTGCCATAGGCTTAGACCCCAACCCCACCTGAGCTCTTAACTTATGCTGCCATAGGCTTAGACCCCAACCCCACCTGAGCTCTTAACTTATGCTGCCATAGGCTTAGACCCCAACCCCACCTGAGCTCTTAACTTATGCTGCCATAGGTTTAGACCCCAACCCCACCTGAGCTCTTAACTTATGCTGCCATAGGCTTAGACC
The DNA here is from genome assembly GCF_027409825.1 of Scomber japonicus. Lineage (NCBI taxonomy): Eukaryota > Metazoa > Chordata > Actinopteri > Scombriformes > Scombridae > Scomber > Scomber japonicus. The sequence continues at coordinate 26,135,119 of NC_070600.1, read as the reverse complement.
CCAACCCCACCTGAGCTCTTAACTTATGCTGCCATAGGCTTAGACCCCAACCCCACCTGAGCTCTTAACTTATGCTGCCATAGGCTTAGACCCCAACCCCACCTGAGCTCTTAACTTATGCTGCCATAGGCTTAGATCCCAACCCCACCTGAGCTCTTAAC
>NC_070600.1:26129421-26131958 GCF_027409825.1 Scomber japonicus | reverse complement strand
CAGCTCAGAGTATCCACCCTTCTTGGACTCCTTGGAGGGGGGGCTGGAGAGTCTCCCTCTGGGGATTCCCTCGTTCTGCTGGGGGACTTCAACGCCCACGTTGGCAGCGACAGTGAGACCTGGAGGGGTGTGATTGGGAGGAACGGCCCCCCCGATCTGAACCCGAGTGGTGTTCTGTTATTGGACTTCTGTGCTCGTCACAGGTTGTCCATAACGAACACCATGTTCAAGCATAAGGGGGGGGGGGGGGGTCCATATGTGCACTTGGCACCAGGACACCCTAGGCTGCAGTTCCATGATTGACTTTGTAGTCGTGCTGTCGGACTTGCGGCCGCATGTCTTGGACACTCGGGTGAAGAGAGGGGCGGAGCTGTCAACTGATCACCACCTGGAGGAGGCAGCAGACAGGTACCGGCAGACCAAGCAGAGCGCAGCGACGGCGGTCGATGAGGCAGAAACCCGGACATGGGAAGAGTTCGGCGAGGCCATGGAGAACGACTTCCGGACGGCTTCGAAGAGATTCTGGACCTCCATCCGGCGTCTCAGGAGGGGCAGCAGTGCGCCGTCAACACTGTGTACGGTGGGGACGGTGCGCTGCTGACCTCGACTCGGGATGTTGTGGATCGGTGGAAGGAATACTTCGAAGACCTCCTCAATCCCACCGACACGCCTTCCGGTAAGGAAGCAGGGCCGGGGGACTCGGGTGTGGGCTCTCCTATCTCTGGGGCTGAGATCGCCGAGGTGGTTAAAAAGCTCCTCGGTGGTAGGGCCCCGGGGGTGGATGAGATCCGGCCCAAGTTCCTCAAGGCCCTGGATGTTGTGGGGCTGTCATGGTAACACGACTCTGCAGCATCGCATGGACATCGGGGGCAGTGCCTCTGGATTGGCAGACTGGGGTGGTGGTCCCTCTTTTTAAGAAGGACCGGAGGGTGTGTTCCAACTACAGGGGAATCACACTCCTCAGCCTCCCTGGTAAGGTCTATTCGGGGGTGCTGGAGAGGAGGGTCCGTCGGATAGTCGAACCTCGGATTCAGGAGGAGCAGTGTGGTTTTCGTCGTGGAACTGTGGACCAGCTCTACACCCTCTGCAGGATCCTTGAGGGTGCATGGGAGTTTGCCCAACCAGTCCACATGTGTTTTGATCGGTTCGCAGCAGAGTGTGAAGCAGCCGGGATGAGAATCAGCACCTACAAATCCAAGTCCATCCGGAAAAGGGTGGAGTGCACTCTCCGGGTCGGGGATGAGATCCTGTCCCAAGTGGAGGAGTTCAAGTACCTCAGGGTCTTGTTCACAGTGAGGGAAGGATGGAACGTGAGATCGACAGGCGGATCGGTGCGGCGTCTGCAGTAATGTGGACTCTGCACAGATCCGTCGTGGTGAAGAGAGAGCTGAGCCGAAAGGCAAAGCTCTGGATTTACCAGTCGGTCTTGGTTCCTACCCTCACCTCTGGTCATGAGCTTTGGGTTCCTACCCTCACCTCTGGTCATGAGCTTTGGGTTCCTACCCTCACCTCTGGTCATGAGCTTTGGGTTCCTACCCTCACCTCTGGTCATGAGCTTTGGGTTCCTACCCTCACCTCTGGTCATGAGCTTTGGGTTCCTACCCTCACCTCTGGTCATGAGCTTTGGGTCGTGACCCAAAGAACAAGATGGCGGGTACAAGCGGCTGAAATGAGCTTCCTCCGTAGGCTGGCTGGGCTCTCCCTTAGAGATAGGGTGAGAAGCTCAGTTATCCGGAGGGAGCTCGGAGTAGACCCGCTGCTCCTAGAAACATCTCAACATTATTTTTATTGTAAATGAGATTAAATATTAATTCCTGTAAAACATTAATAATTTAGTTTGATGATATTTGATGATAACAGCTCAGTTATATTAATGTTAACGTATTAAACTGATCCTGTAAAGACATGAAGGCAGGACAGACTCACCTGTCCACCGCCTGTCTCTGGGGACAGGTGAGTCTCTGAGGACAGGTGAGTCTGTGTCTCTGGGGACAGGTGAGTCTGTGAGGACAGGTGAGTCTGTGTCTCTGAGGACAGGTGAGTCTCTGGGGACAGGTGAGTCTCTGGGGACAGGTGAGTCTGTGAGGACAGGTGAGTCTGTGTCTCTGAGGACAGGTGAGTCTCTGGGGACAGGTGAGTCTCTGGGGACAGGTGAGTCTCTGAGGACAGGTGGGTCTCTGGGGACAGGTGAGTCTCTGGGGACAGGTGAGTCTCTGGGGACAGGTGAGTCTGTGAGGACAGGTGAGTCTGTGTCTCTGAGGACAGGTGAGTCTCTGGGGACAGGTGAGTCTCTGAGGACAGGTGGGTCTCTGAGGACAGGTGGGTCTCTGGGGACAGGTGAGTCTCTGAGGACAGGTGAGTCTGTGAGAACAGGTGAGTCTCTGGGGACAGGTGAGTCTGTGAGGACAGCAGGAAGTGGAGCGAGTCCTCCAGGATCAGGTCTTTGGTGATCTGCTGGTCGAAGGTTTCTCCGCTCAGAGCTGAGAAAGTTAAATCAGCGTCAACCTGGAGACAGAAACACATCACAGCGTAACCAT
>NC_070600.1:26124421-26126921 GCF_027409825.1 Scomber japonicus | reverse complement strand
ACTCACCTAACACACACACCTGATACACACACCTGATACACACACACACACACACACACACACACACACACACACACACACACACACACACACTTGATACACACCTGATACACACCTGATACACACAGACACACACACCTGATACACACACCTAACACACACCTGATACACACACACACCTGATACACACACCTAACACACACCTGATACACACACACACCTGATACACACACACACCTGATACACACACCTGATACACACCTGATACACACACACCTGATACACACACACACCTGATACACACACCTGATACACACACACCTGATACACACACACACCTGATACACACCTGATACACACACCTAACACACACCTGTGTACAGAAGTACACACCTGTCATGAGGAGAGCTCAGCTTCTGATTGGTCGATCCACAGGCGTGTCGTCTCATTGGTAACTCAGATCCTGAAAAACAGAAACACACATTTACTCCTCCTGCTCCTCCTCTTGCTCCTCCTACTCCTACTCCTGCTCCTCCTCCTACACCTCCTCCTCCTACTGCTGCTCCTCCTGCTCCTCCTCCTCCTCCTCCTACTGCTCCTCCTCCTACTCCTCCTCCTCCTACTCCTACTCCTGCTCCTCCTCCTACTCCTCCTCCTCCTACTCCTACTCCTGCTCCTCCTCCTACACCTCCTCCTCCTACTACTGCTCCTCCTGCACCTCCTCCTCCTCCTCCTACTCCTACTCCTGCTCCTCCTCCTACACCTCCTCCTCCTACTGCTGCTCCTCCTGCTCCTCCTCCTCCTCCTCCTACTGCTCCTCCTCCTACTCCTCCTCCTGCTCCTCTCCTCCTCCTCATCCTCCTACTCCTCCTCCTGCTCCTCTCCTCCTCCTCATCCTCCTCCTCCTACTCCTGCTCCTCCTGCACCTCCTCCTGCTCCTCCTCCACCTCCTCCTGGTCTTCCTTATGCTCCTCCTCCTGCTCCTCCTGCTCCTCCTCCTGCTCCTCCTCTTCCTCTTGCTCCTCCTCCTTCTTCCTTTCCTTCCTCCCTTCGTTCTGTCCTTCTTTCCTTCCTTCCTTCCTTCCTTCCTTCCTTCCTTCCTTCCTCCTTCTTTCCTTCTGTCCTTCCTTTCTTCCTTCCTCCTTCCTTTACACCTGAACTTCATCATCTTCATCATCTTCATCATCATCAGTGTGTCTCTGGTGTGTGTGTGTGTGTGTGTGTGTGTGTGTGTGTGTGTGTATGTGTGTGGCCAGCAGAGGGCAGCGTGGCTCCACTGATGGATCCAGCAGGATCTCATGTATCTGCAGCCACGGCGCCTCCTGCTGGTCTGTCTGTGCATTACACGCCTCATAGCTGCCAAACAGCTGATCCTACTGCTCCTCCTGCTCCTCCTCCTCCTCCTACTGCTCCTACTGCTCCTCCTCCTGCTCCTGCTCCTACTGCTCCTCCTCCTCCTCCTCCTCCTCCTCCTCCTGCTCCTGCCCCTCCTGCTCCTGCTCCTACTGCTCTCTGTGCATCACACGCCTCATAGCCACCAAACAGCTGATCCTCCTGCTCCTCCTGCTTCTCCTCCTGTTCCTCCTCCTCCACCTGCTGGCCTGTCTGTGCATTACACGCCTCATCGCTACCAAACAGCTGATCCTACTGCTCCTCCTCCTGCTCCTCCTCCTGCACCTCCTGCACCTCCTCCTCCTCCTCCTGCTTCTCCTCCTCCTACTGCTCCTCCTCCTGCTCCTACTCCTCCTCCTGCTCCTCCTCCTGCTCCTACTCCTCCTCCTACTGCTCCTCCTGCTCCTGCTCCTCCTCCTGCTCCTGCTCCTCCTCCTCCTGCTGGTCTGTCTGTGGATCACACGCCTCATACCTCCTCCTCCTCCTCCTCCTGCACCTCCTCCTCCTCCTCCTCCTCCTGCTCCTCCTCCTAGCTACCAAACAGCTGATCCACCGAGGCTTAACTGACATGTTTATTACATTTATCTTCATTAAGCCTCTCATACTGTTCATATACTGTTTAATCACTACAATGTAAAAATATGATTGTTAGAGCGCCACCTTGAGGTCAGTCAGTGTTACTACAGACCGCCTGTAATAAAGGAAGAGAAGAAGAAACGTTAGACTCACCTGGCAGGCGAGTGAACAGCTGACAGAGACCAGAACCTGCATCAGAGAACGCCTCCACGAGACCAGGCAGCAAGTTCACCTGAGGACACACACGCACACACACACACACACACACACACACACACACACACACACACACACACACACACACACACACACACACACACACACACAGGTGAGCTCAGGTGACCCTCTGCCGGGCTGTGATTGGCTGCAGCATTGTGTGTGTGTGTGTGTGTGTGTGTGTGTGTGTGTGTGTGTGTGTGTGTGTGTGTGTGTGTGTGTGTGTGTCTCACCCTCTGCTGAGGCTGCAGGTGACTGAAGGAGATTCTCCTCAGACAGCTTCTCTCTGCGCTGCTCAGACACAGCAGCAGGCTCC
>NC_070600.1:26046921-26116921 GCF_027409825.1 Scomber japonicus | reverse complement strand
TACAGTAAAAGTACTGCAGTATTATAGTGATGTAGTATGCAGTATTACAGTAAAAGTACTGCAGTATTATAGTGATGTAGTATGCAGTATTACAGTAAAAGTACTGCAGTATTATAGTGATGTAGTATGCAGTATTACAGTAAAAGTACTGCAGTATTATAGTGATGTAGTATGCAGTATTACAGTAAAAGTACTGCAGTATTATAGTGATGTAGTATACAGTATTACAGTAAAAGTACTGCAGTATTATAGTGATGTAGTATGCAGTATTACAGTAAAAGTACTGCAGTATTATAGTGATGTAGTATGCAGTATTACAGTAAAAGTACTGCAGTATTATAGTGATGTAGTATGCAGTATTACAGTAAAAGTACTGCAGTATTATAGTGATGTAGTATGCAGTATTACAGTAAAAGTACTGCAGTATTATAGTGATGTAGTATGCAGTATTACAGTAAAAGTACTGCAGTATTATAGTGATGTAGTATGCAGTATTACAGTAAAAGTACTGCAGTATTATAGTGATGTAGTATGCAGTATTACAGTAAAAGTACTGCAGTATTATAGTGATGTAGTATGCAGTATTACAGTAAAAGTACTGCAGTATTATAGTGATGTAGTATGCAGTATTACAGTAAAAGTACTGCAGTATTATGAGTGATGTAGTATGCAGTATTACAGTAAAAGTACTGCAGTGTTATAGTGATGTAGTATGCAGTATTACAGTAAAAGTACTGCAGTATTATAGTGATGTAGTATGCAGTATTACAGTAAAAGTACTGCAGTATTATAGTGATGTAGTATGTAGTATTACAGTAAAAGTACTGCAGTATTATAGTGATGTAGTATGCAGTATTACAGTAAAAGTACTGCAGTATTATAGTGATGTAGTATGCAGTATTACAGTAAAAGTACTGCAGTATTATAGTGATGTAGTATGCAGTATTACAGTAAAAGTACTGCAGTATTATAGTGATGTAGTATGCAGTATTACAGTAAAAGTACTGCAGTATTATAGTGGTGTAGTATGCAGTATTACAGTACTGCTGTATCTAAGTGTGCAGATCTCTGGCTCCCCCGTGTGGTCTCAGACTGAACTGCAGCTTCCATCATTGTAAATAGTTTTGGAGCTAAACATAAAAGCAGCTCCTCAAACATTAGTGATGCTTCCTGAATAATATGTAATGTTGCTTTGACAGCTCTGAGCCAGTCAGAGTGAGCAGTGAGTAGTTCTGGATCAGCTGATTTTAATAATACTGCAGGCTTTACTGCTCAGCTTCATCAAGGCTTCATTCATTTCTACCATCACTTCTTCTTCTTCTTCTCACTGATGTGTCCCAACCATAGACATATATACGTAGACGCCGCATTGACTGCTGCTGCCTACACGGCGGCCATCTTGGTTCAGGGCCACTCGTTCCTGCAGCGCATTACGTCTATAGAGGAATGACGTGTTTGCACTATTAAAAAGTGATCATACATTGCTCAATTATAATAAAAATAAATAAATGAATAAATAACATCGCTTAATTGTCAACATATATTCACACAGGTTGTTTGTTACAAATGTCAGACAGACAGATAGAAACGTTTTTAACAAATCAAACCGTTTGGAAATCGGTTGAGATTTCAGTGAATAATTCTACTTTGTAAAGAATGCGGAACACAAATCAATTACTGTGAAAAACTTTGCACTGACTGGCAGGATCCTGTTCGTGATGCCAGTTATGTAAGAAAACTACTTGATTACTTAACTTCAGTAATCTTTAAAGTAAGAGACCGAGAACAGAAGTCGCTGAACAGCCAAATACTGCACACATCAATGAAACATCATCAGCAGAATAGTAACACAGCAAAACAGCCCCGAGGCCCTAACCCTAACCCTAACCCGCCCTCTCCAGACTCTTTATACTAACGTCAGCGTGTGGGTCTCACTTGTCATTGTGTGCGTATCAGGTCAACTTGACCCGGCACATTCCAGCTAAGATGCGTTTTCCTGACGTCCTGATCTCCTTTGGGAATATCAACATGGTAAAAACAACTCCTTACAAGGTCTGTTACAACATCCCCAAACTGATTCAACTATTGACCTTTCACCTTTTCTTCTTGTTTTCACATTTCACTTATGATGAGATTATTATTTTATTATTTATAGATTAGACAGAGGAGCATTTATGAATGAGGAGTTAAAGTTAACTTTAGCTGAATTCATTAACAGTCATCACTTCCTGTTTTTGACAGAAAATGAAACTTTTCTGAAGCAGAAAGAGGAAGTGAGAAACCTGAGTCACATGATCACTGATCTGTAACAGCCAGGAAACGACCTGCTGCACCTTCACAATAAGAGACCACACAGCCCAACATGCTAACCCTAACACATTAATATAAATGTAACATAAAGAGAGATTATATAATAATCTATAGATTAACATAAAGAGAGATTAATCTATAGATTAACATAAAGAGAGTTTATATAATAATCTATAGATTAACATAGAGAGAGATTATATAATAACAGACTGTAACATTTTATTTTGTGTCCAAAAATGATCAGAGTGACACATCTCTGCTCCTACTTTTAGGAGGAAAAGAGTTTTATAACTTTCCAAACTTGGTAAATGATTCCTGTGTGTGCCGATATTTAGGAGCTGCAGATGGAGTTCAGGCAGAGATATTCCCTGAGAGGACAGATGTTTAGGGAACGCTTGATAACTGTGAGCTTATTAAAAGATTGTTTGGACAGAAACAGAATCATTTGTGAGACTGACTTTGTGTGTGATGCAGAGGAGAACACATGATGTTTCTACAGAACATCATTTAAATAAATACACAACGTCCTCACAATGTTCCACTTTATGCTAACGGGGAAAATGCAGCTGTGCAACAGTGATGATTCTGTCAGAAGAGACAATGATGGAAGTCATGAATCAAACGTTGATCTGGATTAATGAATGTTGTAATAATAATGAGCATGACGAGGGTCTTCAGTTACAGACCACTAAAACTGTTATTAGAACACAATCATGTCATCTGCATAATGAAGGATATCTCAACTTCATTACAACAGTTAAATATTTTATAGGCTTCTGTTTTATTGATGCTGCTTCAAATAACAGCAGAGCTACAGTCTGATATTAGAGAGAGGAGGATGCAGCTGAACTATATCTGTTTCTATGGTTACGCTGTTTTTACCTTCATGTAGAGAACAGAAGTTAACTTGGGGTTTAGCTGAAAGAGGAAGTGGACAGTGGAAGAGAAGATGTTCTTCATGGAGAGGCTTTACAACATGTGTCTGTGTAATATGTGCAAGATGCAGCACTATTACAGGCTGTGAAACCATGAGGCTGAACCAAGAGAATTTCACCAGCTCAGTCACATGACCTGTTATCTTATTGAACATATAGGCTGCATTTATTTCTCAGGCTTTCTTTACACTTTGTAAATATCATCTTATAATGAATGTTGGCTTCATAGTTTAGTTTCATAACCTTGGTAAGTTACCTGCCTGGTTACCTGTCTATACACATAATATACCAAATGACCACTGTTTAATATTTCCAGCTGAGACTGTGAGAAAACTACAACACGTCATCATTACTTCTACTCTGCTGCTCTGACTGTGGTAAAACAGCCACGTCTCACTTTCTCCCAGCAGTAATCCTTCTCCTGCTGAAAGTCACAGTCAATTCTCTTCTGCTTCATTCATTAGTTTTAGTCCTCGTTAACTCTCAGTGTGATTCTGAGACGCTTGATAAATATGAGCCCGGGCTCACAGTCTGACTTATAACACCTGTTTTTATCTTTTCTGCATCAAACTGCTCATGTAGAACTCATCTGTAAAGTGCTGACTTCAGCTAAATCCAGAGATAACTGTTCAGTTTGGAGTCAGTTCTAGTAGGTTCATGAGGTTCTATGAGTTGGGGGCGCAGCGTTCTAGTAGGTTCATAAGGTTGTATGAGCTTGGAGTGCAGTGTTCTAGTAGGTTCATAAGGTTCTATGAACTGGGAGCGCAGTGTTCTAGTAGGTTCATGAGGTTCTATGAGCTGGGAGTGCAGTGTTTTAGTAGGTTCATGAGGTTCTATGAGCTGGGAGTGCTTTGTTCTGGTAGGTTCATGAGGTTCTATGAGTTGGGGGCGCAGCTTTCTAGTAGGTTCATAAGGTTCTATGAGCTGGGAGCGCAGCGTTCTAGTAGGTTCATAAGGTCTATGAGCTGGGAGCTCAGTGTTTTAGTAGGTTCATAAGGTTCTATGAGCTGGGAGTGCTTTGTTCTGGTAGGTTCATAAGGTTCTATGAGCTGGGAGCACAGTGTTCTAGTAGGTTCATAAGGTTCTATGAGCTGGGAGCACAGTGTTCTAGTAGGTTCAAAAGGTTCTATGAGCTGGGAGCACAGTGTTCTAGTAGGTTCATAAGGTTCTATGAGCTGGGAGCACAGTGTTCTAGTAGGTTCATAAGGTTCTATGAGCTGGGAGCGCAGTGTTGTAGTAGGTTCATAAGGTTCTATGAGCTGGGAGTGCAGTGTTCTAGTAGGTTCATAAGGTTCTATGAGCTGGGAGCGCAGTGTTGTAGTAGGTTCATAAGGTTCTATGAGCTGGGAGCGCAGTGTTCTAGTAGGTTCATAAGGTTCTATGAGCTGGGAGCGCAGTGTTCTAGTAGGTTCATAAGGTTCTATGAGCTTGGAGCACAGGGTTCTGTTAGGTTCATAAGGTTTTATGAGCTGGGAGCGCAGTGTTCTAGTGGGTTCATAAGGTTCTATGAGCTGGGAGCACAGTGTTCTAGCAGGTTCATAAGGATCTATGAGCTGGGAGCACAGTGTTCTAGCAGGTTCATAAGGTTCTATGAGCTGGGAGCACAGTGTTCTAGTAGGTTCATAAGGTTCTATGAGCGCAGTGTTCTAGTAGGTTCATAAGGTTCTATGAGCTGGGAGCACAGTGTTCTAGTAGGTTCATAAGGTTCTATGAGCTGGGAGCACAGTGTTCTAGTAGGTTCATAAGGTTCTATGAGCTGGGAGCACAGTGTTCTAGTAGGTTCATAAGGTTCTATGAGTTCTTTCAGATACACACACACACACAAATAAATAAAGATTGATTGACTGATTGAGTGTGTGTTTGTGGTGATCTACTCAGAATAAGTGCAGTAATAACAACAGGAGCAGACAGCTCCGGCTGTGAGACGGCTGTGGCTCAGGAGGTACAGTAGAGTGGAAGATTGGTGGTTCGATTCCTGGCTCCTCCAGTCCACATGTCGATGTCCCGTTGCTGCGCCAACGGTGTATGAATAAGAATGAATGGTTAAATTCCCCTGATGAGAAGGTTGGCTCCCTGCGTGGTAGCTCCTGCCATCAGTGTATGAATGTGTGTGAATGGGTGAATAACATGTCATGTAAAGTGCTTTGAGTGGCTGTAAAGACTAGAAAGGCGCTATATAAGTACAGTCCATTTACCATTTACCATTTACAGCAGTATTTAAATGAGGGTTTTGTCTTAATGGAGTTTGGACGAGCAGAAATGTGAAAGAAGTTAACATATTGAGTTACAGCAGAGACAACTCTGTATGGGAGAGTTATACAAAGTCAATGCTGTTAGTAAAACCACTAATATTACACTACAATATTAACACAGGTGGAAAAACCTGTATGTGTGTATTGTGTCATTGTGTCTCCGTCTCCTCGTCTCCATAGTAACAGCAAGTTAATACCTGCCATTCAAAGGTATTATTCATAGACGCAGTTGGTCACCAACATTACCTTCAGGTTTGGTAAATCACAATAAACCCTAACCCTCCCTGTATTTTGCACACTGGGGTTAAAACGTCTCATATTACATGTTCATTATGGCAAACGCACTACATGGACAGAGCATATGAACTTACACATTTGAAAGACTCAGTGTGCTGCGTTAATAGATCAACTTGCATATTTTTTGCGGGGGATGTCAAGTTTGCTCAAGTTTTTAGTAAATCAGGTGCTGTTTTTGGTGCGACCCTCCACCTCAGTATCATCACCCAGTCTACAGATTCATCAGTGCATCACTTCATCAACCTCATCAGTCTGATCAGTCTCAGCAGAAGTCATCAGCAGCACCACCAGTATCTGGACTCCAAGGGGGATCTATCTTGCTGCTGCTCAGGACTGAAGTCCTTTAAAAAAAAAAAAAAAGAAGGATTTTTGGGCTATTCTTGCCTTTATTTAGTAAGTAGCTGGCAGAACTGGCCAACAGGAAACAGAGAGGGGAATGACCTGCAACATAGGTCCCTGGCCTGGATTCAAACCAGGGATGCTGCAATTATGCAACATGTAGTCTAAACACCAAACCACCAAGGTGCTCGAGGACTGAAGTCCTATGATTCAAAATCTCTCTGCAGAGTCCAATACCTAATCATCAATATCATCTGTATAATAAAAAGTTCTTTGTACTTCATTCTCTGGTCTCTGACTGAAATAAGGAAGGGTGAGTACCACATGTCTATAAATGATAAAAGTCTGTGAGTCCTCGTCTCCATGTGGACTGTAGAGATAAGACGTCTACTGGACACATTTCTGTGTTTGATTCAAAATAAACTTTCACTGTCATCAATATTCATCGTCATGAGTTAACACAGAACACACCTCTACTGGCAAATAAGTGTTTTTACTACAGTGAGGAAGTCTTTGTGTCTGTTTGTACCAAGCAGCACACACTAGGTCATCAAACTTCACAGAGACCAAATGACAATGAAAGTCATGTGACTTCCAGTAAAGAAGGAGAAGGGAGGAGCAAACAGACAGGAAGTGGAGCAGCCAGACTCCATTTCAGTCATCAGAGCAGAAGGAGGAAAACAGTGTGAGGCAGGTGAGTGTTAATATCAGGACTGTAGATAATGATTACTGTCATTATTGATCAATCTGATGATTATTGATCACATTCATTGTTTAGTTGATTAAATGTGAAATGACAGAGTTTGAGGTGTTAAACGTTGTTTCCTGTTGTTGTTTCCTGGTTTGTGCGTCCTCACAGCGATGTAACGTGACTCACTGCTGAGCTCTAAATAGAGACAATGATCAATTGATTCAAAATACATTTTCACTATTTACCAAACTACTGAGAGAATGTACAACTATATTTGAACTCATGAATGAATCAAATGTATTGAGTGCTTCATGTTTGAGTGTAGAAGCAGAGTTTAAAAGATGTTTAAAGCCAAAGAGAACTTCCTGTTCTCTCATTACTGAATGTGACACTTGTACAGACGGTTTGTCTTTAATCTTTTGCTCTGAGTTCACAGAGTTCATGCTTTAATTGTGCTGATAATGGTTTATGGTTATGTTAATGATTCACTTCATTTTTATAAGCTGTAAGCAGGGCCGGCCCAAGCCTCCATGGGGCCCTAAGCAAAATTTGATTTTGGGGCCCTCTATTACTGCCAATAATAATGATTATTGATCATTCACACACCTACTATGAACGTATTCTACTTATTCTACTCCGTCATTATGAATACACTTGTAAAACTAAATGTGAAAACTTTTTGTTGTAGTTAGATTGTAATCAACAGTGATTAATGCAATGGAAGCAGACACCACATTTGCAAACTTACAGAAAAATCTTTCAATTAATATTTGGCAAAGTCAGCAACTCCCCTTACTGGCCACACAGAGAATCAATACATAAAACCAAAAGAGCAGCCCGGTATGTTTTACCCATCTATGGTTTTTAATCTGAAATGGCCTGGGGTTGATTAACACTTAACATTCAAAGTGATATAGTACTAAGTGGGATACTGATTGTCATCTAGGTCAATTAAAAGTAACAAAATAAACTAATCATTTACTATAAACACAATCTGCTTTATTATTGTTATTTTAAATAAACTGCTACACCATATATACAAAAACAGACAGTATTAAATAAAATAAAAATACAACAAATACTTAAATAATGATGAAAATCAACAGGCACCTAAAACAAGGTAACACAAATAAATATTGATAAAATAAAATATTAAGTTGAATTAGGTCTGAAAACTGTAAAAATGTGCAAAATATTTGGTAAAAATAGGGAGGGAAATACAAAACACACTCCTGTAATTCAAACATTTGACTTTTATATGTAAAAAACATCAGCAGCATTGAATAAAATAAACAAAGAAATATCAAATAAAATAGAAAGTTAAATAATTACGTCTGAAAACTATGTAAAAATGTCTCTTGGGGAATGTGAATGTGTCCTTTATAGGCAGTGGCCCTCTTAATACCTGTTCAGTCCTTTCTGAGTCTGACAGGAAAGAGGGACACTCAGCTGGGTCTGCTGGCGGAGCTGCTGATCCCTGCTGCAAACTGGATGCTGAAGATCATTCTCGATGACCAAAGATGAAGGACCTATAGGGAAATTAAAATAATATTTTTGGACAAAATTATTAATCTCAGAATATTCTGCAGTACACTGAGCAATTATAAAGGCTGTTTTGTTGTTAACTTACCAGGTACAGCTGAGGTTGCAGAGAGGACAGTGGGTACAGTGGATGTAGCAGAGGATAGAGATGGACCTGAGATGAAAAACATGTCCCTTGTCATATGATTATATTTTATATTATTACATCTTAATGAGATAATTTGACTAGAAATTAAATATATATGGTGACAGTTTTTTGATTACCTGATTCATCAGCCTGGGCTGCTCCTGAGGAGGTGGATTGCCCCTGGACTGAGTCACTGCCTCCTCCAAAATACTTTAACAGTGCTCCTGAGGAAGTTTCATATAACGTATGAGCATAACAGGGAGTTGATTTTTATTTACTCACATAAATTACTGTGCTCTGCAGCAAACAATTGCAAACAACATACCTCAAACTATAAGTTAACTAAATTAATTCATTAATGCAAAACCATATTGCTAGCAAACGTCACCGCGTTTGTAATTAACGTTATTAAACATTTGCTATCAAACGTTGTTATCAGAAACGTTGTTTTGATGCCAAAAAGCGACCCATAATAATATATATATACACTGAGAATTAACTTTTCAAAGTATTACACAAACACAAAAATGTTAGCTTGAATAGTAAGATAAGCTATCTAACCTACCCACAAGAGAAGTAGTAAGACATTTTGAACTAATGTTAGCTAGCAAATTTGCTATTATAGGCTAACGTATTTGAAACAAAATGTCAACAATAATTAGGGACTTTCCTAATTTCAGGGAACTTTTCAAAATCTCCTTGACACCAAATGTTACATTACCTTTATCTTGTCGTTTTTTCTCCTCTTCATCTTTCTTCCTTTTCCTCTTTTCTGCCCCTGAGGGGTAAGTCCTTTTTGCGACATCTTTCACCTGCTCCTAGCTCCTAGATGCTGAGTGCGCACCGCACGGTTGGGTGCACTGCACACGTTACTAGCGGAGGTCAAATTTCAGACTCTGTTAACATGATATAGTTGTTGGTTTTTGTTTTGTACAAGAACGTACATTTGATAATATATGAATCATCATCACGCACACATGGAAAAAAAATAATTAATTGCTTTTTTATTTTTTAAGTTAGTTGCTCTTGGGGGCCCCCTAGTGGTCACGGGGCCCTACGCAGCTGCTTAGTTCGATTATGCCTTGGGCCGGCCCTGGCTGTAAGCTATAACATCAGACTACATGCATGCATCACACTCTTCAAATAAAGTGTGAATTTACAGGAGATAAATATTCAGTTTTAGATAGAAAAAGAAGCACAGAGCTGATATTCAGACTTATTTCAACATGTTTATGAAAATGTAGTAAAAGTAGAACATGAGCTGAAATGATGAAGGTCTTAAGGAGGGTTCAGCATCAGCAGTTAGAAACAAAAGGTCCAGTTCTGACACAAACACCTGAACTGTTTCTTATTTGTACAACAGAAAAAGCTCCAAAAGGTGTTGAGTTCTCAAAACTCTTCATACAATCCTAAAATCACAGAGTGAAGCTGCTGAGTTTATTGATCTTCTCAAAGAGAAATAACTTATTATCAGCATCATTCATCAGGACTGGAACATTGCCGGCTTCTTACTTCACTGTAGACGGAGGATTTACAGTAAATGTCAAACTGTTGTAGACTCACAGTGAACTTTGATTTCTCTGGAACTGCCATCAGATCAGTGTGACTGTACTTTGATACGAGGAATCATTCATCATCATCTTTTATCAGTTATGAGCAAACAGCAGCAGCACGTACACAGGGCTGATTATCAGAGTTGATCCTCGGAGCGTCCTACTGTAACAGGGACTGATGACGTAGAAGAATCAGAGCTGAATAATGATGGTGGAGTTCTAACTGAAGCAGGTCGTCACACTGACTGAATAATAACTTCTTTTTTAGACATGATCACATCATGAGAGAGCTGCTGCACTGACAGACGTAAGATGAGACAGGAAGACGTAGAGGAAGCTCAGCTCTGTGTTTGAACATGTTCACATCTGACATGATCCTTTATTTCATGTCTGAGAAACTATTTTCAAAATGTTTGCAGATATTTCTTTTAATCTTCATTACAGACAGGAAGTTCAACTGTCTGTGTGAGCAGGTGAAAAACAGCTTTTATCTCTTTGCTGTTCTGTATGTGTGTGTTGCATTAGTAACTCTCTCTCTCTCTGTGTGTGTGTGTGTGTGTGTGTGTGTGTGTGTGTGTGTGTGTGTGTATGACAGTCATGTGACTTCCAGTAAAGCAGACAGGTAGGGAGTAAAGGTGAACGTCTGTACAGACTTCATTTTACAGTCATCAGAGCAGAAGGAGGAAAACAGTCTGAGGCAGGTGAGTGTTAATATCAGGACTGTAGATAATGATTACTGTCATTATTGATCAATCTGATGATTATTGATCACATTCATTGTTTAGTTGATTAAATGTGAAATGACAGAGTTTGAGGTGTTAAACGTTGTTTCCTGTTGTTTTCCTGGTTTGTGCGTCCTCACAGCGATGTAACGTGACTCACTGCTGAGCTCTAAATAGAGACAATGATCAATTGATTCAAAATACATTTTCACTATTTACCAAACTACTGAGAGAATGTACAACTATATTTGAACTCATGAATGAATCAAATGTATTGAGTGCTTCATGTTTGAGTGTAGAAGCAGAGTTTAAAAGATGTTTAAATCCTGATCCAACAGAACCAAGAAAGAGTGAGATGAGGTCCAAAAAGCATCCACACGAGTATTTGAAGAACACTGCACCCTGATTGGTGAGTTTTATTAAATATAATGGGTTACACCACATTCACTTCATCAAACACCTCCAGGTCAGGCATCATCTGAAGAGATGATTCTAGATAAACTGTTTGTGAAAAACAGGAGACAAACTCAAGAATTTCTTGGAATGGGATGCACTGTGTATTGATTGTTAGTATCTCTCTTTTAGCACCAAACTTAAAATCACACAATATAATCTAATTCATGCTCAGAAAGAAAAGGGAGGCTCTGCTCAGTGTTAGTGTGCTGTTCCTAATAAAGTGCTCAGTGAGTGTATATTCCTTCATTCACAGGTATTCAGGAAGTATTTATTAATAATCAATCAAGTATCACATCGTCCCTGATTTGTAATTTCCATTTTCTTTGATAAATGTTTTAAAACCAAACACAAACGTTAGCACCTCAATAATATTTCACGTGTTAGCTTCTGAGTAGATTTGTAGTAAGATGTTTTTACTGAAGATCCTCTTGAGCTTCTCTGACATTTAAACGACTGCAGTCAAACTGGGCTGTTTGTCAAATGAGTCAGATCCAGTACAAACACACAATGAGTTTCTATTGGCAGACTGACAGAAACACAACTGTTCTCTTATCAATGTTCTCTGATTTTAACAGAGAGCCAAGATGGCGGAGGCAGACCTCCTTGACCTCCTCCACATCCTCAACGATTTAAGTGAGGACGACTTTAAGAATTTCAAATGGTTCCTGAAGATTGAAAAAAAGGGCGACATCGAACCCATTCAATGGGCCCAGCTGGAGAAGGCAGAGAGGAGAGACGTGGTGGATCTGATGGTGCAGAAATATGAACTAGCTGGAGCTGTGGAGGTGATGAAGAGCGTTTTAAAGAAGATCAGCAGGAATGATCTGGTGAAGAAGTTATCAAACATCAGCTCAGGATCAGAAGGTCAGTCACAGAAAGAGACAAACATGACATCACATCCAGACAGCAGATCTGAGGAGAAACAGCCTGTGTCTTTATATAGTTTAATCATTTTACATTAAGATTCCTTCATTGACATTTCTCAGAACTCACATACACTGAAACAAAGCTGATACTCTGCATTTGACCCATCCTATACTCTAGGAGCAGTGAGCAGTGGCACTGACAGGAGTATCAACCCTAACACAGATGTTTCTGATGGTGGGAGTAAACCAGAGCAACCAGCAGAAACCCACACTAACACTGGGGAAACATCTAAACTCATCACAGAGACGACCGGAGACAACAAGGGTTCAAACCCAGGACCTTCTAGCTGTGAGGCAACAGTGCCAAAAACTGAGACACCTCACTGCTCACACAGTAAGTATTTGAATAGTTATGCATTTTTTCATCAGGCTCTTATTAAACTTAGATCAAATAACTGATTCTGTATTAAAGTCTCAGCTTTAATTGAAGTAGGTTTACATCATGATACAAAGAACTGTGATGAAATCAGACTAAATGATTGTATAAATATGTGAATCAAATTAAATCTGGTGATATCTCCACTGACCAACTGTCACGGGGTCGTTTTCAGCAAAGGTGGCAAAGATGGCTCAGACGACGAGACTTCAGTGCAGTGGGTTTTTTTACACCAAGTCCCCTAAATGGCAGTGATGAGGGGTGGCAAAATATTTACAGTGGCAAAAAAAAAAGGAAAATACAAAAAGAAGGTAACAAAAAAAAATATTTACACAGAGATATCCAAAACTGGCACATCAGCTAGTCTCCATCAATACGGCTCAACACTTCAACAGCCAACAACTCCGCACTGCAAACAGCTCACTCCTATATACCCCCCTAGCCCCGCCCCTGGGCATACCAATTAACAAATTATCCCATCTCCATGTACCGTCCACCACATTAATACACAGAGCACAGATCCATGACAAAATGCTATGTATAAAAGTACAAAAAAATAACAGGGCATAAATATCTGTCCATTCACCATTAATGGTTCAGTCCGTGATCACATGATCTTCTGAAGCGCGCCAATCACTACTATGAATGAGGTGACCTGGAAGTGCCTCTGTTTGGCCCGGTTCTGCAGTAATCAGAGGCAGCAGCAGCAGGTGGTAAGTGTGTTTTGTGTGTGTATGTGTGTCGCGTCAGCGCCGAGTGTGCACCCTCGTACGCCAGCAACAGGGGAAAAAGTAGTTGGGCTGTGGGGGAAAAGTTTATGGAAGTCCGGGACCATGTACAACAGTAACCAGTTTAACCAGCGCGTCGTGGGAGGGCTGCGCTCCGTGCACTCCCAACGCACAGAGAAGAGAGATGCACGCTGGTCGTGAGATGACGGAGCGCTTTAAGCGCTAATGCCACCCCGTCACACCAGACAGGCGGTCCTACAAAGTAAAAACATAGTTTCACTATGAATGAAAAATGCAATCCTGGAGAACAGCAGATGAATGTAGTAGAGATCATTACTCAGAGTGATTTATCCTTAAATTTAAAGTCCAAACTAACACAAATGATCCTCTAGAAGTCTAAATAATTTAGTTTCCACCACTTAACATTTGACTGTTGAATTCAGACACATTCAGGCTGTGAGGAAAAGTTGTGACTCAGACACACAGAGCAAAACAGAGAAAAAGTCAGGACTGATAAACATCTTCTGTTACTAATACTGATAAAATAAGAAAGACATGCTTTGAGAGTAAAGTCAGTGTAGAGGAGAAATCTGATCACTGATTTGTTGCTTGTACATATTGACAGTAACCAGTACTGTACATGTTAACATGTTCCCTGATTACCCAGCTAACCTTTCTCTGAGTAACCTGCTTACATAAATACATGTAAACACACTGAGAGATGTTCACATCTAGATTTTTCTTCTCTTCCAGCAGAAAGTGGAAAGCAGGAGGGTTTAGACGAACATCAACACATTCTGATAACTAGATGTCAACATCTGACTGAAGAAACTGATGAAGCAGGAAGGAAAATCCCCTTCAACAGCTCCTACACTGAGGTCTACATCACAGAGGGAAGGAGTAACGAGGTTAATACCCAACATGAGGTGAGGCAGCTTGAAACAGCTTCCAAGAAGAAGACCCTACAAGACGCTCCAATCAAGTGTCAGGACATCTTTAAAGTCTTACCTGACCAACAGAAAAGCATCATCAGAGTGGTTCTGATGAACGGCGTCGCTGGTGCTGGAAAAACCTTCACAGTGCAGAAGTTCACTCTGGACTGGGCACAGCGCTCCAACAACCAAGATATCAGTCAGCTGATTCCACTTCCATTCAGAGAGCTGAACGTGATCAAAGATAAGCAGCACAGTCTGATCACACTGATCTGTCATTTCTATCCAACATTACAGAAGCTCACAGCAGAGAAGCTCGCTGGTTGTAAAGTTTTGTTCATCTTTGACGGCCTGGATGAAAGCAGACTTTCACTGGATTTCAACAACAGTGAGGTTGTGTCTGATGTCACACAGAAGTCATCAGTCAGCGTGCTGCTGACAAACCTCATCCAGGGGAAGCTGCTTCCCCGGGCTCTCATCTGGATAACTACCAGACCTGCAGCAGCCAATCAGATCCCTCTGATATTTGTTAACAGGGTAACAGAAGTACGAGGCTTCACTGACCCCCAGAAGGAGGAGTACTTCAGGAGGAGATTCAGTGACGAAGAGCAGTCCAGCACAATCATCTCACACATCAAGAAATCCAGGAGCCTCCACATCATGTGTTACATCCCAGTCTTCTGCTGGATCGCTGCTGGAGTTCTGGAGGAAATGTTGAGTCCAGACCAGAGAGGAGAGCAGCCCAAGACCCTGACTGACCTGTACTCACACTTCCTGCTGGTTCAGACAAAGAGGAAGAAGAACAAGTATGATGCACACAAGACAAAGAGGAAGAAGAACAAGTATGATTCACACAAGTCAAAGAGGAAGAAGAACAAGTATGATGCACACAAGACAAAGAGGAAGAAGAACAAGTATGATGAGAGACATGAGACGAGTCGACAGAAGCTGACGAAGTCTGACAGGAAACTTCTTCTGAAGCTGGGGAGGCTGGCGTTTGAACAACTGGAGAAAGGAAACATCATGTTCTACCAAGAAGACCTGGAGCAGTGTGGTCTTGATGTCACAGAGGCCTCGGTGTTATCAGGAGTTTGTACAGAGATCTTCAAAAGAGAGAAAGACCAGACGACAACAGTCTACAGCTTTGTTCATCTGAGCGTTCAGGAGTTTCTGGCTGCAGTCTACATGTACCACTGTTACACCAGCAGGAAGACAAAGGTACTGAAAGACTTCCTGGGAGAAAAAAGACCAAAGTCTTTCCTTGAGAAAATTTCAGCTCCTTTAATCCGTAAACCTTCTCTGGATGTCTTCCTGAAGAGAGCCATGGAGAAATCTCTCAGAAGTAAAAATGGCCACCTGGACCTGTTTGTCCGCTTCCTTCATGGCCTCTCTCTGGAGTCCAACCAGAGACTCTTAGGAGGCCTGCTGGGTCAGACAGACAACAGTCCAGAAACCATCCAGAGAGTCATCAACAACCTGAAGGAGATGAACAGTGGTAATATCTCTCCTGACAGAAGCATCAACATCTTCCACTGTCTGATGGAGATGAACGACTGCTCAGTACATCAGGAGATCCAAGAGTTCCTGAAGTCAAAGAACAGATCAGAGAAGGAACTCTCTGTGATCCACTGCTCAGCTCTGGCCTACATGCTGCAGATGTCAGAGGAGCCTCTGGATGAGTTGGACCTGAAGAAGTACAACACATCAGAGGACGGACGACGGAGACTGATCCCAGCTGTGAGGAACTGCAGAAAGGCCCAGTAAGTCCAGATGTGATTAACATTATAAATCAGTGTAGATTAGTAGTTTAGTTCTTCAAATATAAATAATATAAATGTTTTATTATAGTTAAAATAGTGCTCTACTTGTTTATAGATGAAATAACATGTTACATGTTATATTTAGTCTCAGATGTGTAAATAATGTTGATGTTTATAGCTGTTAAGTTAATGAACAGTCTATTTATTTCTAGTCATTATTGGATTTGACAGTTTTCTTCTCTTTCTCTTCCTTTGTGTGTTGGAGGATTCATTCAAACCTGGTGAAACACATGAAGGACTTTAGAGGTTGTGGTTGAGGTTTTATTACAGCAGCATTTTATCACAACATATATCTGTATTTTACAGTTATCAGTGAATGCAGTAAAGTTATTATTGTTAGAGGGTGAGCCTCAGAAGACAGGATAGCTGGTTGAGGCGGTGGATTATGAACGATGAATCCAGTTAAAGAACCAAGGCACTTGGAGAGAGGGAGTTCAAATCTTTCTTCTTTAATAAAACTTGTTGAACTTCAGCCACATTGTACAATGTACGTATCTGTTGGTGTGTGTGTGTGTGTGTGTGTGTGTGTGTGTGTGTGTGTGTGTGTGTGTGTGGTCTGGAAAGGAAAAAACCCAACAAAACTATATTACAAAATGGTCTGCATATTTAACAACTTATCAATTAGCATTCCAAAATATAGCAGCCATGTAATAATGTAGGAGCCTTATACACATTATCTACAATAAACAGAGCTGCAACACATTGCTAGCACTCACTTAGCTCCAGTGCTAGTAATAAACAGAGCTAACAGCTAATAATAGAAATATCCACAAATACCAAGCATAGACACTTACATTTCTTCAGGAACGCACACAGTATAAGGAACAAAGAACATACAAAGTCTGTGCAGCTTCAGTCTGCTCTGCTGCTGGAATTCCCCAACTTTATCAGCCCGTGTTTCTGTCTCTGACCATTAGGTGGTGCCTCACCTCTAGGGCTTTCTCACAATTATTACATGAGCAGCTTCTGTAAATCATATATAATCACACACTGTTTTTAACACTATGATTAAGAGTTTAAAATAAGATCTGTTTCATTTTCCAAAGAAGATTTCTGAAGTCAGAGAGAAATGCTTTCATCATCATTTATTTCTTAAATGTTTCTGAGACATTTCATAGTGAGCACGGAGGATCAGCCAATCAGCAGACTGATTCAGTAATGTCAGTTATACAACAATATAGTTAGCTAACGTTAACCAACATTAGCCTCCGTAAACTACTGGCCATAGAGACTAAACCCCTGAGTGTGTTGAACCGAGCAATGGAGCCTTTTATTTCTCATCAGTTCAGATAAATAATATAATTTTCAGGATTAGTTTGAATCTGCTGAATAGATGGAAAGAATAAAAAGAACAAGGTGCATAATCTAAGAGATGAAACAAAATAATGAGCATGACAGTTTTCTTTTATTTCCAATGCACACTAAGAATAATAAACATATCAATCATAAGCAGAGTATCATAAAAACAGAGTTCCATTACCAGCAGCGATGCTAACGGGCATGATGACTTGAACAGCTACCAATGTGAACTTGTCCATCATATTATCTGAACCACTGATGTGAAGAACTAATGTTAATCAAGATAATAAGAGTCAAATTCATAATAATAATAATAATAATAATAATAATAATAATAATTGAAGCTGCAAGCAGCGATGATCGGGCCCAAGCTCCCCCGCCACGCCATGACTTAGCGAGACTTGCTGTGACGCATCTTCAAGGTCTTGAGATGACACAGAGTCAATATGAAGTTGGTCGGATTAGGAGGAATTCATTAAACTATGTGGTGTGAAAATTGTATCAAACCGTGCCAAAATTGAAAATTCAATTCAAAATGGCCGACTTCCTGTTGGCGTGAGGATATGGGTCCAAAAGACTTTTTTGTGAGTCTTGACTCAATACATATTGTGTCGGCTTTTCTTGTTAAAAGCCGTGGTGTTCAGGTGGTGGTGTGTTTTACGCACGTCTTACAAAATTTTGCTTCCACACTTTAAGAAATTATAACTTTTATTTTATGACTCAAACTTGTTCCAAATTGCTTCCTTAATTAGCACTACATCCAAGAGAAAACAAAGATTATTTTTATGAAAACGAAAACTTTACATAACGTGGTCAAAAAACTGTTTTTAACCACCGCCTTCTGACCAAAAATTTAGGGTGTTTTTTCCATGCCGCGCGGCACAACACATGACCCATATATCCACCTGTTACAAGACACACCCCTCGCCGGTGACATGTCCACAGGAAATAAGAGAAATCTTAAACAAAACAAAAATACCATACACTCTCAGCAATAACCTAGGTCATCATAAGCAGAATAAACAATTACTTTAAACACAAAATCAATTCAATCATCATTTACATTTAACGGCTGCCACATACCGGCCCCTAATTGTAATGCTTAATTACCAATTATCCAATAAATACAAAAAGCCGTTATTACGCATATTACAGTGACAAAGCCAACTTTTTTAACATTTCATAAACATTCTTATATTGATAGTCCGATGTAGATTTAATAACAAAAGTCTGTGAGCGAGTCCAAGAGACTACTAGCATGATCAGTCCATTTCCAAAAAGGAAAGCAAAAGTTAGTTTGAGTTCATCAGTTCTTCACACTGCCACGTGGCAATGTCGCAATGTTTTGTGTATGCATATGTATGGGGCCATATCAGTATAAGTGTAGAGTCGGGGCAGACTCCAGAAGAGGAGACTATGGAAGCCTCACTCTGCCTCCAATAAGAGACACAGCTTTGTGATAGGTCTCTCCAACACAGATGTCTTGGTCTTGAGCCGAACACGACGAACCTGCCCTTTGGAGTCCATCATTGTCTCTGTAATTCTTCCCTTGAGCCATGAGTTCCTTGGTGAAGTTTCCTCTATCAAAAGCACAAGGTCTCCAACGGTGAAGTTTCTGCGGGGCTTGTGCCATTTCTGGCGCTCCTGCATGATAGCCAGATACTCCCTGACCCACCTTTTCCAAAACAGGTCGGTGATGTATTGCACTTGCCTCCATCGTCTACGAATATACAAGTCCTCCTTTTTAAACAAGCCAGGTGGCAGTATTGGTTTGCCTTTAAGCTGGAGGATGTGGTTGGGTGTTAGAGCTTCGAGGTCATTAGGGTCATCACTCGATGGGGTGATGGGACGGTCATTGAGTATGGCTTCTGCCTCGCACATAGCCGTTTGAAGGGTCTCATCATCCAAAGTCTGCTGCGTCAGCACTGAGTAAAGAACTCTTTTGACCTGCTGTATAAGGCGTTCCCAGACTCCTCCATGATGCGCTCCATGGGAAGGATTAAAGGTCCATTTTATCCCTTCTTGCACGAGTACTTTTTGCATCTTGTCCTGGTTGAGCTCCTGAAGGGCTGCTTTTAGCTCTCGATTTGAGCCCACAAAGTTAGTTCCATTATCCGATCTTATTTCCTTTACTTGTCCTCTTCGGCATATGAACCTCCTCAGAGCATTTATGCATGCATCCGTGTCAAGGGCATGTGCAACCTCTAGATGAACTGCCCGACATGCCAAACAAGTAAATATGATTCCATATCTTTTTACTGTAGTTCTACCCCGTTTCACATCAATGGGTCCAAAGTAGTCCATTCCGACATAAGTGGATGGGGGGAGATCTGCTGAGACACGGTCAATTGGAAGATCTGCCATTTTTTGTTCACCTGCACTTTGTCGCTGAATTTTGCAGATCATGCACTTCCTGATGACTGCTCTGGCTGCTGCATTGGCGTGGAGTATCCAATATTTTCGAAGAGTGGAGAGCATGTGACTTCGCCCACTGTGGCCAATTTTTTCATGTATATAACGAAGAATAAGCTGAGAGATGTGGCTAGTTCTGGGTAATATAGCAGGGTGCTTTACTTCCTCTGGGAGAGCTGCTCTGCCCAGCCTCCCACCCACTCTCAAGACACCTTCCACTATCACTGGATCGAGCCTAACCAGGGGACTTGTCCTTTTTACTGTGCCTTTTTCCAATGCAGCCATTTCTTCAGGGAAGCTTTGTCTTTGTACAAAGCTGATGATGGCCTTTTCAGCATTAGCCATGTCTTCTACAGTGAGTTTGGGGATCTTTAGTCTAGCTTTAAACTGCTGCAAATGCTTTGCGACTTCATCAGCTTCCTGGCTGGAGGATTGATGTGTGGTAATGGCCTTGAGTCTTTCCTGATGCAGTTGTTTTAGCAGCTGTTTATATTTGAAGATCCATCCTACTGCTCTTTTTAAGTCCATCCAGTTGGAGAAGTGATTCAAGAGTGTTGCAGAGGGAGATTCATGGGGCTGTAGCATTACAGCATAGACTGAGACTACATTCCTCACCTCTGGATCATTCAACGAGATCATGTCCGGTTCCTTTTCATGTCCTGGCCATTCAGACTGAGGTCTCTTTAGAAACTCAGGGCCATGGATCCAAGTTTTGGACTCAAGGAAGGCGTCCGTCTGCAGGCCACGTGATGCTATGTCTGCAGGATTAAGCTTCGAGCTGATGTAGTTCCATTGTGTCACTTTAGACAACATTTGTATAATGGAGACTCTGTTCGCAACAAAGGTTTTAAATCTTGCTGTTGTGCTTAAAATATACTTCAAGACAGACTGGCTATCGGTCCAGTATACTGAATCGTCCAACTGAATTTGCAGCTCTGTTTTCAGCATTCTATCCATTCTTACTGCCAGGACTGCGGCCGCCAGCTCCAACCTGGGAATCGTGGTTTGCTTGAGAGGTGCAACCTTTGCTTTCCCCATGATGAAAGCAACATGCACTTCATCTTGATAGTTAGTTAGTCTGAGATACGACACTGTTCCCATGCCAACCTCACTCGCATCGCAAAAGTGATGCAGCTGTGCAGATGAAATTTCACCAAAGCCAGGAGGTGTGATGCATCTGCTCACAGAAAACTTATCCAACAGGACCAGTTGCCTCAACCATCTTTGCCATCTGTCAAAATGTTTTTCATGGATATTCTCATCCCAGCCTAGCTTGGCCTTGCACAACTCCTGCAGGATCTGCTTGGCAGATAGTACAACTGGTGCCAAGAACCCTAAGGGGTCGTAGATAGAACTTACAACTGACAGAATTCCACGTCTTGTCATTGGTTGAGGTTTTAGAACTGTATTGAAGGTAAAGATGTCACGCTCAATATCCCACTGAGTTCCGAGGGCCCTTTCCATGGGAAGTTTATCCCTGTCAAGATTCAGGGTCTTGACCTCTTTGGCTCTTTCTTCCTCTGGAATTCTGGCAAGGACCGAGCGATGGTTACTTAGCCATTTATTCAGGTGAAATCCTCCTTTACTGCACATCTCTTTGAGGTTTTTGTACAGCTGCATCGCTTGCTCCACAGAACTCACTGACTTCAGACAGTCATCCACATAAAAGTTCTGTTTTACTGTGTCCACGACTTCAGCTGGATATTTGTCCTTATTGTCCTCTGCCGTCATCAGCAAAGCAAATGTGGCACAGCTAGGTGAGGATACGGCTCCAAAAATGTGAACCAACATCCTATGCTCCACACATTCTTCAGCAATGTCTCCATTTGGCCACCAGAGAAAGCGTAAGAAATCAACATCTTCTTTCGCAACCCTCACCTGGTGGAACATGCCCTCAATATCTGTCATCAGAGCAATAGGATTAAGACGAAACCTTAGCATCACACCAATTAACTTGTTAGTCAAGTCTGGACCTTGCAGCAATTCTCCATTAAGAGAAGTTCCATGAAATGTTGCTCCACAGTCAAATACTACACGCAATTTCTTTTTGCGTGGGTGGTAGACCCCATGATGTGGTATATACCACACCTTGCCACTTTCAGTCACCAGCTGCTCCGATGGTACAACCTCAGCATATCCTTTTGCCAGAACATCCTGCATAAATGCTTGGTATTCCTCCAGGAATGCTTGGTCTCGTTTGAATCTTTTCACCAGCTGTTGTGCTCGTTGCAGTGCCATATGCCTGTTGTTTGGCATGACCACATTTATCTCCCGAAAAGGCAGTTTGAGGTAGTAGTGGCCATCTTGAAGCACTGCGGAATCTGAAGCAATTTTCATGAACTTCTTGTCTTCTAATGACATTTCCTTTTGTTCATACTGCTGCTCAGCAAAATCTTGGTTATACAGTTGGGTTAGGAGCTCCTCCAAGTTGGCTATGTCTATCCTGTTAACCCTTGCAGTATAACAACCATTTGTGTCACATTTGTGCCATTACCATTGCTATTAATAACCTTCCACGGCTCCAATACTCTTGGAGCATTCGCACCAATCAGTAGCCCAATGCTTGCGTTGATTGATTCCAGTTCAACTTCCTTCAGATATGGCCACTCTTTGAGGTCCTCCTCTGTAGGGATGTTGTTTTTTGTAACAGGAATAGACATTTGTGAGAACACATCTGGTAACTTTAAGAATTCACTTCCTTTAAGTGCTGCCACTTCCATACCAGAAATTCTAAAACTAGGCACAGGCTTCTCCTGCCCCATAGTTTTAAGAAGAACTTTTACCTTTTTTCCAGTAGTGTTTAGCTCCATCATTAGCTCCTCCGTACAAAAGGTTGCAATGCTTCCTGGATCTAGGAAAGCATATGTCTGTACTATCTTGGTACCCTTGCACAGCCTTACTTGAACCGGCACGATGGATAACTTGCATTCACTATTACCGGCCCCAGTGTGGCTGCCAGCATCCAGGGACACTAGGCTTGATGTGACCTTTGCTGCTTCTCCAGATTTCTTTGTGTTGCAGTGCATTTCCACCTTCTCTTTCTTGTCAATATGCAATAAGCTTGGATGATTTTGATGGCAAATTTGACAAGTCATTCGGTTCTTACAGAACTTGCTCATGTGCCCCTTTCCAAAACATCCAAAGCACAGACCTTTACTTTTAAAGAATTCGACTTTCTCTTTGTTAGATTTATTTTTTAGGGCAACACAAAACTCCAAGGAATGATTTTTATTGCAGTATAGACAGGGCTTGTCAAGAGGATGTAAAGTATCTTGTTTCAACTCCACATGGTTGACTTTGGGTTTGCTCTTTTTACTTTCATCCTGCTCTGTTCTCTCTGAGATTGTTGCAACAGCAGTAGCAAAACTACTCCCTCTACTGGATGGTTTAAAGGGGGATTTTTGTGCTGGCCTTTTTGTTCCTTTCTCATTAGTCATGTCTAGTATATCTCCAAAGAAGGGATCCAGCACGACTCTTGACTGTTTTTCCACAAATTCCACAAGATCTTTGAACTTAGCTCGTCGCTTGCTCTTATCTTGGATGTCACAACTGATTCTTCTCCATCTGTCTCTGAGTTTAAAGGGTAGTTTTGATATAATTGTCCTCAAGTGAGATGGTGTTTCCAGTTCTTCCATAAAATTCACCTCTTTCATAATATTAAAACCGCTTCGCAGATACAGCGCATAAGACCTCAGTGCAGGTCCATCCTCTGCTTTTATTGAAGGCCAATGCAGGACCTTGTCAATGTGTGCTGATGTCAATTTCATTTCATTCCCGAAATGCCACTCAAGCTGTTCCTTTGCTTCTTTGAAACCTGTGTCAGGGTCCATGTGAAGAAAACTGCGTACCAGCTGATTTGGAGCTCCCTTTGTGTACTGCTCCAAATAGAACAATTTATCTTGAACATCATCCAGCTTGCATTCTATGCTTTGCTCAAATGCTTTTATAAATGGTCGGTACTGCAGAGCGTCACCGTCAAATATAGGAATTTCTCTGGTGGGGAGAAGAGCTGCCTGTTGTTGCTTTACAAGTAGTCCAGTTATTTCATTTTGTCTCTTTAATACATCAGAGAAGAAACTTTCATCCATTGTGTCTTTATTTGAAACAGAGCATCCATCCTCATCCTCTTGATCATAACTCAGGTGTTTGGTTTTAGCCTTTGCTTTGCGTGGTGTAGCTTGATGGGAGATATTTTGCTGTTGGGAAGTTTGAGGATTTTGAGATTTTTTAGATGTTACTGGAATTTTGTACTCTGTAGATGTTCCAGTAATCTCAAACTGGCGTATTGGTGTTAGTATTTCCGATTTTGGTTGCTTTGATGTTGATGGTTGTGAGACTTTTAATTGTTCCTTTAATGCTGAGGATGGTTGTACAGCACTAGTCTGTGATAATTCACTCTCCATGAGAACATTTAATTTGGCTTCTGCTACAGCCAACTCAGCCTGCACGTCATGCTTTTCCATCCTTGCCTTTAACTGAGCTTTTTCCAGGTCAAGAGCATGTTTTGTTTCCAGAGCTTTAGCCTTAGCCATTAAAGCAGCTCGTTCTGCCTTAGCCTTTAAGCAAGCGTTAGACGCACGGGAAGATGAGGATGCACTGGAGGCAGCTTTGCTTGGAGCCTTGCTTAAAGGTTTTTTGGTCTGGGACGCACTATCATCCAGTCCCAGCACTGATGCATTTGCTTCTTCTTGGTCCTCTTGCTCCTCTCCAACGTCATTTTTGTCCGTTTCTGTATCAACGTCATCAGCCACCCATTTTTTAATATCAAACAAGAAGTCACGAAAATGTATTAATTTAGGCTCATACCAGTCCGTATGATCCGCTTCCTTTTCTTCCTCACTTGAAAGGAGGTTTTGCACAGCCACTTGCAACTCCATAAAGTCTCCCAAACAATTATTGAAAATTTCAACATGTTTGTTGATTGTCTCCTTATTTTCACCAGCTTCCAACAGATTATTAATTTCATTCTTTTTGCGCGTCAAAACGCCAAGTTTTCCACGGCGCGACGCGATAGTTTTTATCAACAGCGTCTCATCAGTCTTTCCAGTGACAGACATCATATAGTGCAGGAATATACAACTTATTCACTTTGAATCACAACTTTGCATCACGTTATTTTGAGCCAAGGCAAGCAACAATATCCACTTTAATTGAATGCATGCGCGCTGCTGCGCTTCTTTGTTTGAATCGGAGCGCGGCGGCTCCTTTCTTTCCAACAAAAGAGATGAATGAAATCCGGTACTCACAAACCACAGACCCTTCTCCTTGCGTGAGCCTTTTGGTTCCTTTGAAGACAACTTCTCTTTATCTTCTTCCATCTAGTTTTTTGACTTTAAATGTGTCGGCTTTTCTTGTTAAAAGCCGTGGTGTTCAGGTGGTGGTGTGTTTTACGCACGTCTTACAAAATTTTGCTTCCACACTTTAAGAAATTATAACTTTTATTTTATGACTCAAACTTGTTCCAAATTGCTTCCTTAATTAGCACTACATCCAAGAGAAAACGAAGATTATTTTTATGAAAACGAAAACTTTACATAACGTGGTCAAAAAACTGTTTTTAACCACCGCCTTCTGACCAAACATTTAGGGTGTTTTTTCCATGCCGCGCGGCACAACACATGACCCATATATCCACCTGTTACAAGACACACCCCTCGCCGGTGACATGTCAACAGGAAATAAGAGAAATCTTAAACAAAACAAAAATACCATACACTCTCAGCAATAACCTAGGTCATCATAAGCAGAATTAAAGCTGCAAGCAGCGATGATCGGGCCCAAGCCCCCCCACGCACCGCCCCGTACGCGCATGTCGGTGCATGCTGCAGTCACACGGCAGACACAGCGGGCATGTAGACTTCTTGGCACCCGGGCTCCTAATGAACATTGTGTGATGGGGCTAAGTCACATTGCATGTGTCCACTAGGTGGCGCTAGAGATCACCCACCAATTATATGTCATGTTGCAGTGTGTGATGTGGAGAACACATCCTGTAAATTTCATGTAAATCTGATAATGTAATGTCATACATTATCCGATTTGACTTCCTGTGTCCAGTAGGTGGCGCTGTGTATTTGACACAGTATTGATGCATAGATGTGTTCAGGGCAGGACCCTCTACATGTGTGATCAATTTGGTGTAGGTGGGACAATGTCTGTAGGAGTTATAACGACTTCCTGCTTTATGGCGAAGCATCGAAATTGTTTGCACAGCCACGCCCAACAGGAATAAGTCATAAAAAAGCTTTTGATAACTTGTCATCTCCAATGTTTCAAGATGATTGTGTGTGAATTTGAAGTGGATGGGATGGAATCTGTAGGACTAGTTTGTTCAAATATGATGCCTGGAAATGACCAAAAAACTCAGCAAAATATAGCATTTTTCCCAAGATGGCCGACTTCCTGTTGGACTTAGGGTATGGGTCCAAATAGCGTTTTTGTGCGTCTGGAGATGATACATAAACCTACCGAATTTCATTCTTCTATGTCAATCGGGAAGGCTGAGGTTCAATTTTGAAATAATCAAGGGGGCGCTATTGAGCCATTTAGTCACGCCCATCCCAATGAAGTATATAGGATGTTGAATGAACCAACTCCAGACGTGTGTGTTGAGTTTCATTACCGTGGAGGCATCCTTTGCCCCTAAAAACTGTAATCGTATTATCATGGCGTTGAATGTGTTGTCATGGCAGCGGTATTTGATGATGGGTCATGAGTTGCAGAATGTAGCATCACCAAGGTCTTATGTCTCAGCTGAGTTATTTTCAGGTATAAATACTTAAGATTATGGGAGTAATCAGTGAAAGACTTAAGCAAGTGACTTCCTGTTGCCAGTAGGTGGCGCTATGACTGTCACTAAATATGAGACTGTATATGTGTTCAGACCGGGACACTGAACAAGCATATTAAATTTGGAAAAGCTCAGACCATGTGGAGTCAAGTTATGAGGGTTTGAAATTTCATGGCGAAGGATCGAATGGTGAAGGAAATTGTCGGCGCCGCCACGGCCAAACCGGGTCCCTAATCAGAAAGTTTTTGATAACTTTTCATCTCCAATGTCTCAAGATGTTTCTGAGTGAATTTGAAGTCGGTCAGATTAAATCTCTAGGAGGAGTTCGCTCAAATGCGATGCGTGGAAATCGCCAAAATCGCACATATTTTTCAAAATGGCCGACTTCCTGTTGGAGTGACGTCATGGGCCCCATAGACTTTTTTGTGCGTCTGGACATGATACATATATATATCAAATTTCGTTCATGTACGTCAATCTCTCACATTTTTATATTCAATAGGGGGCGCTATTGAGCCATTTTGCGACGGCCATTTTGGCGGACCTTAAAATATCAAATTTTTCGCCAGGTCTGATGTACGTGCAAATTTTGGTGACTTTTCAGGCACGTTTAGGCTGTCAAAAAGGAGTTTGTTTTGTATAATAATAATCTCTACGATTACAATAGGGCCTTCGCACTGTATAGTGCTTGGGCCCTAATAATGATGGAGTCATCAGGCTGAAGCATCAGCTGGGCTTTGGGCTGGATCACCTTATCAAAGCTGGCCTGCTCAGTGTCTCCCTCTCTCTTCCACCAGCAACATCTCTTTTCTTTCTTTGCTTCATGTGTTTGTTATTGTCTAGCACACATTTCCCCTCATCCATGCACTTCCCTACACTACTGATTCTACACATTACACATGGAGTTTACATTTAGTTTGTTAATAACTTACTTTAATACATTATTTTAGTTTTTGAGATTCAAACATGTGTTCTCCTTGTTAGTCTGAACCTTGAGCCACTTCATGATAACATGTTGTAATATTTGTGTCATTACAGACTTACTGACTTTGGACTCTCAGACACTGACTGTGAAGTTGTGACCTCAGCTGTGAAGTCCAACCCTCATCTGACAGAGCTGCACCTGAGTCTCAACAAACTGTCTGATTCATCAAAGAAGCTGCTGTCTGCTGTACAGGAGAGTCCAAACTGTAAACTGAAGACTCTGAGGTGAGTTCACTGACTGTAGCTTTGATAGATTTCTTTTTCTTCTATTTATTGAATTCAAATATTTCACTGAAGTTTCAAATGTTTGATTCATAATTTTCAGGATTAGTTTGAATCTGCTGAATAGATGGAAAGAAAAGAAGAACAAGGTGCATAATCTAAGAGATGAAACAAAATAATGAGCATGACAGTTTTCTTTTATTTCCAATGCACACTAAGAATAATATACACGCTTCCGGTTTGGAACATGTAGGAACGAGACGTGCAAACGAGAGTCTCCTGAGAACTTTGTCATAACTACCTTAAAATGTCTTACTATACACGAACTGGCATCTTAGAAATCGTTTTATTAGTTTATTTTGACATTTGTGACTTTTTTTGTTGCTGTTGGAACATGCCAAAGGAAGATACTGAGCCAAAAAAGCCCAACCTAAGCCTTAGCTAACAAGGCGATTGCTGCGAAGGCTAACGACCTGGATATGATGTTGGCGACAGAGATGGAAATACAACGCGAACATCTCAAAGAGGACATGGCAGGTCTGATTGAAACATCTCTGGAGCCTATTCAAGCTTCTATAGTGAACTTCCACGAAATGGTGAACACATTGGGAAGGAGGGTCACCGCGGTGGAGACCATAACAAGTGAAAACTTTGACGCCCTGTTCAAGGCCGAGAAAGCCATTACAGAATTGCAAGCTCTGAATGCTACGCTGGTTGACCGGATTGATGACCATCACACATATTCAAGAATCGATTATTTTTTCATTGATAAAAAACTCTTGAACTCAGTCGAGGAGGTTGAATATTCTGCTATTGTTGAATCAGACCATGCCCCCATACTAATGGATCTTCATTTTCAACAAATCTACAGTAGCCATCCTCAGTGGCGATTTAACACCACATTACTGTCAGATAACACATTCTGCACTTTTATAGGTATAGCTATCAATACTTTTTTGGAAACTAACAAAATGTATTCTGTGCCCCCATCTTTGCTATGGGAGACACTTAAAGCCTATCTTAGGGGAGAAATAATAGCTTATTCTTCTTATTGTAATAGGGAAAGAAGGCAACAAAAACAACAGTGTCGTTGAAATTCTGTGCTCTTGGTGAAGAATGAAATAGAGACTTCTGCCGGCCGACGAGGTTTTATTTTCTTTGCAAAGAAAAGGTCAATCAACAAAACATGCGAGCGGTTCTGAATTGAAGAAGGACCCGGAGCATATGGAAACATGAACATTTATACCTGAGAGAAAGGCCCACCTCTGGGGTGTGTTTAACGTCCTATGTTTGCTGTGGGGTCAGCCTCTTACCTAAGGTGTGATTCCACACTCTTTTGTCTTTCGCAGGTATCGGCACCGACCCCCTGAAGTGTGAAACTAAGAGGTCTAGACAACCTAATTTAAAATACACAAGGTTTGAATGGGTGTCTCAGGTAGTAGAGATGCAAAGGAACTGAATTCACAATTATAAGGTCTAGACAGCTTGGTGAGAAGGTGGGAGGTTGGGTAATTTACAAAGGAGTTGAAATTACTATTACAACAGCTAATTGATGCCATATCTGAATTAGATAGTAAATATTCCTCCTCTCCAAGTCCATTGCTTTATAAAGAGAAAAGAGAGAGAAAAAACTCTAAAGTTTAACTTTAACTAATTTCTATTTCTGAAACGGAACGACTTATTATGAGATCGTGTGGATTATATTATCAACATGAAGAAAAGTCAGGGAGTCTTTTTTGGCACATCAACTTAAATCTAAGTGAGCAGCAGATTATATCACAAATTGAAGATGCAACTGGGAAACTCACAACAGACCCTCTAAAAATAAATGATACTTTTAAGGATTTCTATTTTGATTTGTACAACTCACAATCACTGAAAGACACATAACTGTTTCAGCATTTTTTTAAAACCTTTGAAGTCTCCACCCTATCTACTAACCAAAAGGAGTATCTAGATCAACAGATGGAACTTGAGGAGGTTAGATCTGCCATCTGCCATGCAAAATGGAAAATCCCCAGGGCCAGATGGCTTTCCAATCAACTTTTATAAAAAATTCTCTGATCAGCTAACCCCCCTGCTATTAGATATGTTTATTGATGCATTATCACAGGGCAAACTGCCTGACTCCCTTAATGAAGCATCCATAACTCTTCTGTTAAAGCCAGGTAGGGATGCTTCAAAATGTGGATCATACCGACCAGTATCATTCTTAAACACCAATATTAAAATACTCTCCAAATTATTGACTACATGTTTGGAAACACCATTACCACATATAATATCAACCGACCAGGCAGGTTTCATTAAAGGGCGACATTTATTTTCCAACATTAGATGGCTTATGAATGTGTTGTATAGTCCCTCATCTGATGATTGCCCAGAAGTTGTGGTATGATTAGATGCAGAGAAGGCTTTTGACCGTGTTGAATGGGATTTTCTTTTTTTTGTTTTAAAGAAATTTGGTTTTGGTAAAACATTTACCAACTGGATCCAACTGCTTTATTCCTCCCCTCAAGCCTCAGTAGTTACGAATCAAGTGCGCTCCCAGGGTTTCCCTCTGTCTAGAGATACCAGACAGGGTTGCCCATTGAGCCCTTTATTATTCACATTAGCAACAGAGCCATTAGCTCTGGTCCTCAAATCAACACCCTCAATACATGGTATAAGTAGATGGGGACTGGAAATTAAGTTATCATTATATGCAGATGATATGTTGCTTTACATATCAGATCCAATACAATGTATCAATACAATTATTTCAGTGTTACATACTTTTGGTCAGATCTCAGGCTATAAACTTAACTTATCAAAAAGTGAATGTTTACCTATAAACAAATTGGCTATGCAAATCCCAGATCATGCACTGCCATTTCATATTTCTAGATCAGGATTCAAATATTTGGGTATTAACATAACCCCTGCATTTAAAAACCTTTTTGATGGAAATTTTGCCCCACTCATGTCTCAACTTAAATTAGACTTACAAAAATGGGATATTTTGCATCTGACTTTAGCAGGCAGAGTGAACTGTGTTAAAATGAACGTCCTGTCGAGATTTTTATTTCTGTTTCAATGTATTCCTATCTTCCTATCAAAATCATTTTTCTGCCAGCTTGACAAAATGATATCTACATTCATATGGGGTGGTCAAAACCCTAGAATTAGTAAGGATTTCTTACAACGTCCAAGAGCTGGAGGCGGGTTGGCTCTGCCAAATTTTAGAAGCTACTACTGGGCAGCAAATGTCCACAAAATAGCGTACTGGATTCAATCTCCAGGTATTGACTGGTGTGAACTGGAGGGCATGTCATGCATATCATCATCCCTTCTTGCCCTGGTTTTGTCTAATCTTCCTATGAAGATTTCACATTTTAAATCCAACCCCGTGGTAATATCTACTCTCAAAATATGGTCTCAGTTTAGGAGGCAGAATAACCTGAGGGAAACTCTTCTGACTTGTACTCCACTGTGTAACTATCACAACTTCTTACCAGTCAAATGGGATCACACATTTGTATCATGGCATAGAAAAGGGATCATGAGGTTCAGTGATCTATATGTGGATAGAATCTTCTCTAGTTTCAATGACCTACGTTCCGAATATGACCTCCAACAAAATGACCTATTTCGCTATTTTCAAACGCGTCAGTTTCCTAACCTTCCTAAAGAGTCACTTGTAGATTCAGTTTTGAAGGTTCCTTTTTGACTGAGGGGTTTTACTGCACACTCTTACTCAATGATCATGTCGATGGACAATGCTAAGCTAGACAGGAGTCAAACTTAAATGGGAGAAAGAACTTGGTACTGAAATCTCTGAAGATACTTGGACTGAAGCTCTGAAAAGAGTAAACAATAGTACCTCCTGTGCAAGGCTAAGTCTAATCCAGTTTAAGGTGGTACATCATTTGCATTGGAGCAAAAATTTCTTCATTTCATCCTAATGTTGATAGTAGTTGTGTCAGGTAATGTTCATGTGGCAGATTTGACCCACATGTTTTGGTCTTGCCATTTGCCAAAAGGGTACTGGTCTGAAATATTTGATGTACTGTCTAAAGTCCTTGGAGTCACTTTACAACCTTGCGCAATGATAGCATTATTTGGTGTAGTAAATGAGGAAACAAGAATGACCAAGTTACAGCTCAACATCATAGCATTTGTCTCTTTGCTGGCACGAAGGCAAATTCTGCTCCATTGGAAATCGAATATTCCACCCACGGCAGCACAATGGTTGAAGGATGTAATGCTATTCTTACATTTGGAGAAGATAAAATTTGCGATAAGATGTTCAGACAAATTTCAGTCAGTCTGGGAACCTCTTTTGACATACTTTGGTAATCTTCAAGAACTTCCCAACACATTGATGGACTAAAGAGTTCAGTCATAATTGGCAGATCATACAGAGCTATGAAATCATGTTGTCCCTCATTGAAATCCTATTAATTTATCGGTTTTACTTTTATTTAGATGTGTCTATGTATAGACATTTGTAACTAAACATTTCCTTTTCTGTTATTATTTTGTTGTTGTCGTTGTTGTGTTGGTCCAGTCGGAGTGGGAGGGTGGATGTGTGTGGGGTGTTTTTGTGTGTGTAAGAAGGTAAAAAAGCAAAAAAATCTTTTGTAACTATGCTGATAAACCATTGTCACTACTCATGTTTTTTTTTTCAATAAAAAAAATAAAAAATAAAAAAAAGAATAATAAACATATCAATTATAAGCAGAGTATCATAAAAACAGAGTTCCATTACCAGCAGCGATGCTAACGGGCATGATGACTTGAACAGCTGCCAATGTGAACTTGTCCATCATATTATCTGAACCACTGATGTGAAGAACTAATGTTAATCAAGATAATAAGAGTCAAACTCATAATAATAATAATAATAATAATAATAATAATAACAATGATGGAGTCATCAGTCTGAAGCATCAGCTGGGCTTTGGGCTGGATCACCTTATCAAAGCTGGCCTGCTCAGTGTCTCCCTCTCTCTTCCACCAGCAACATCTCTTTTCTTTCTTTGCTTCATGTGTTTGTTATTGTCTAGCACACATTTCCCCTCATCCATGCACTTCCCTACACTACTGATTCTACACATTACACATGGAGTTTACATTTAGTTTGTTAATAACTTACTTTAATACATTATTTTAGTTTTTGAGGTTCAAACATGTGTTCTCCTTGTTAGTCTGAACCTTGAGCCAGTTCATGATAATATGTTGTAATATTTGTGTCATTACAGACTTACTGACTTTGGACTCTCAGACACTAAATGTGAAGTTGTGACCTCAGCTGTGAAGTCCAACCCTCATCTGACAGAGCTGCACCTGAATCTCTACAACCTGTCTGCGTCATCAGAGAAGCTGCTGTCAGCTGTACAGGAGAGTCCAAACTGTAAACTGAAGACTCTGATGTGAGTTCACTGACTGTAACTTTGGTAGATTTCTTTTTCTTCTATTTATTAAATTCAAATCCTTCACTGAAGTTTCAAATGTTTGGTTCATAATTTTCAGGATTAGTTTGAATCTGCTGAATAGATGGAAAGAAAAAAGTACAAGGTGCATAATCTAAGAGATGAAAGGAAATAATGAACATGACAGTTTTCTTTTATTTCCAATGCACACTAAGAATAATAAACATATCAATCATAAGCAGAGTATCATAAAAACAGAGCTCCATTACCAGCAGCGATGCTAACGGGCATGATGACTTGAACAGCTGCCAATGTGAACTTGTCCATCATATTATCTGAACCACTGATGTGAAGAACTAATGTTAATCAAGATAATACGATTAAAACTCATGATAATGATAATAATAATAATAATAATAATAAAAAAAAAAATAATAATAATAATAATAATAATAATAATAATAATGGAGTCATCAGGCTGAAGCATCAGCTGGGCTTTGGGCTGGATCACCTTATCAAAGCTGGCCTGCTCAGTGTCTCCCTCTCTCTTCCACCAGCAACATCTCTTTTCTTTCTTTGCTTCATGTGTTTGTTATTGTCTAGCACACATTTCCCCTCATCCATGCACTTCCCTACACTACTGATTCTACACATTACACATGGAGTTTACATTTAGTTTGTTAATAACTTACTTTAATACATTATTTTTGTTTTTGAGATTCAAACATGTGTTCTCCTTGTTAGTCTGAACCTTGAGCCAGTTCATGATAATATGTTGTAATATTTGTGTCATTACAGACTTACTGCCTTTGGACTCTCAGACACTGACTGTGAAGTTGTGACCTCAGCTGTGAAGTCCAACCCTCATCTGACAGAGCTGCACCTGAGTCTCAACAACATCCTGTCTGATTCATCAGAGAAGCTTCTGTCTGCTGTACAGGAGAGTCCAAACTGTAAACTGAAGACTCTGATGTGAGTTAACTGACTGTAGCTTTGGTAGATTTCTTTTTCTTCTATTTATTAAATTCAAATCCTTCACTGAAGTTTCAAATGTTTGGTTCATAATTTTCAGGATTAGTTTGAATCTGCTGAATAGATGGAAAGAAAGAAAAGAACAAGGTGCATAATCTAAGAGATGAAACAAAAAAATGAGCATGACAGTTTTCTTTTATTTCCAATGCACACTAAGAATAATAAACATATCAATCATAAGCAGAGTATCATAAAAACAGAGTTCCATTACCAGCAGCGATGCTAACGGGCATGATGACTTGAACAGCTACCAATGTGAACTTGTCCATCATATTATCTGAACCACTGATGTGAAGAACTAATGTTAATCAAGATAATAGGAGTCAAACTCATAATAATAATAATAATAATAATAATAATAATAATGGAGTCATCAGTCTGAAGCATCAGCTGGGCTTTGGGCTGGATCACCTTATCAAAGCTGGCCTGCTCAGTGTCTCCCTCTCTCTTCCACCAGCAACATCTCTTTTCTTTCTTTGCTTCATGTGTTTGTTATTGTCTAGCACACATTTCCCCTCATCCATGCACTTCCCTACACTACTGATTCTACACATTACACATGGAGTTTACATTTAGTGTGTTAATAACTTACTTTAATACATTATTTTAGTTTTTGAGATTCAAACATGTGTTCTCCTTGTTAGTCTGAACCTTGAGCCACTTCATGATAATATGTTGTAATATTTGTGTCATTACAGACTTACTGCCTTTAGACTCTCAGACACTGAA
Organism: Scomber japonicus; assembly: GCF_027409825.1. Taxonomy (NCBI): domain Eukaryota; kingdom Metazoa; phylum Chordata; class Actinopteri; order Scombriformes; family Scombridae; genus Scomber; species Scomber japonicus. Next base: position 26,082,033 of record NC_070600.1, on the reverse strand, counting down.
TGTGAAGTTGTGACCTCAGCTGTGAAGTCCAACCCTCATCTGACAGAGCTGCACCTGAGACTCAGCAACCTGTCTGATTCATCAGAGAAGCTTCTGTCAGCTGTACAGAAGAGTCCAAACTGTAAACTGACTCAGAGGTGAGTTCACTGACTGTAACTTTGATAGTTTTCTTTTTCTTGTATTTATTAAATTCAAATCCTTCACTGAAGTTTCAAATGTTTGGTTCATAATTTTCAGGATTAGTTTGAATCTGCTGAATAGATGGAAAGAAAAAAAGAACAAGGTGCATAATCTAAGAGATGAAACAAAATAATGAGCATGACAGTTTTCTTTTATTTCCAATGCACACTAAGAATAATAAACATATCAATCATAAGCAGAGTATCATAAAAACAGAGTTCCATTACCAGCAGCGATGCTAACGGGCATGATGACTTGAACAGCTGCCAATGTGAACTTGTCCATCATATTATCTGAACCACTGATGTGAAGAACTAATGTTAATCAAGATAATAAGAGTCAAACTCATAATAATAATAATAATAATAATAATAATAATAATAATAATAATAATAATAATGGAGTCATCAGGCTGAAGCATCAGCTGGGCTTTGGGCTGGATCACCTTATCAAAGCTGGCCTGCTCAGTGTCTCCCTCTCTCTTCCACCAGCAACATCTCTTTTCTTTCTTTGCTTCATGTGTTTGTTATTGTCTAGCACACATTTCCCCTCATCCATGCACTTCCCTACACTACTGATTCTACACATTACACATGGAGTTTACATTTAGTTTGTTAAGAACTTACTTTAATACATTATTTTAGTTTTTGAGATTCAAACATGTGTTCTCCTTGTTAGTCTGAACCTTGAGCCACTTCATGATAATATGTTGTAATATTTGTGTCATTACAGACTTACTGACTTTAAACTCTCAGACACTGACTGTGAAGTTGTGACCTCAGCTGTGAAGTCCAACCCTCATCTGACAGAGCTGCACCTGAATCTCAACAAACTGTCTGATTCATCAGAGAAGCTTCTGTCTGCTGTACAGGAGAGTCCAAACTGTAAACTGAAGACTCTGATGTGAGTTCACTGACTGTAGCTTTGGTAGATTAATCACCATGTAATGCTCCTGAGAAAATACATTCAAAATGTCTTAAATGGAGCTACTATTGGAGCAATACTATTTGCAAATGCGTATCTCAGTTTGTGTGTGTGTAAAATAAATCCATATGTCTGTATTCAGATTTGCAAATGAAGACAAATCTGCAAATGTTTGCAAAGATCTGTGAATGTCTGTCATCACTTACAACTCAGGCAGGAGATTTTTGCTTCACTTCTGCCGTGGCAGATCTGCAAATGTGTAGAAAGTCGAGAGCTCCTGCCTGAGTTGTAACTGATGACAGACATTCACAGATCTTAGTGGAAATATTTAGTGTTTCATGTTTCATGAACATTGTTTGATGAAGAAACTCCTCACAAAACAAAATAGAGCGAGGAAGCATCTTCTCTCAGAGAAGATCTTTGGCTGGACACAGACTGCGGCTCACTGAACCAGGCACCCGAATCAACGTTAAATAGGACAGCTGATCTCATCTGTGTGTGACTTGACTTTTGAACAAAGGCTAGGTAAAACTATTGCTGCTTGAAGAGAGGAAGTTAAAGTGATGCAGACAGCAACGCAGCTACAATATCTAGATAGAAATCCAAGTACTAGGCTACTAATATTTGCACACACATGTTCCCACAGCAGCAGAGAGCAGTCACGCTGACTGAACACTGCTTCAATCAACAGGCTACAATTGATAAACATGCAGTGAGTACAACAGCAGACTGAGCTGGTTGACAAAGCCTGATACTTGACATTTCTCCCAAGAGTCAACTACTTGAATCTGAATCATCCTGATATGCAGCAGCTCTGAAAGCACTGAGCAGAGAGGGAGAAACATTTAAAAAGACAGCTGCAATATGATAGGCTGACAAAGAAGGTGTGTCAGCGTGCTATTGGTTAGATGTGAGCAGGTGATGTGAACAGCTGACGTCTTAATTGATGCCCCAGAAATGACAGAAAGGAAATGATGAGCTGTGAGAAAGATCAGAATGACTGAGGGATGCGAAATCAAACTATAGATGTGAGCTTGTAAAAAAGATGCTCTTCCTGTCTGAACTTTCTCTGAGCTTCATTTTTACATTTAAGGAATAAAATGCATCAGAAAAAATACATTTAATAAAAAGATGATGTGAAGAACAAATGTTCATCAAAATAATGAGCATCAAACTGTTTGATCATCAAATGCATGAAGTAAATATAAAGTTTCCTCTTTAATGATAACACATGTTGGAATATTTGTGTCATTACAGACTTACTAACTGTAAACTCTCAGAGACTCACTGTGAAGTTTTGGCCTCAGCTCTGAAGTCCAACCCTCATCTGACAAAACTGGACCTGAGAGGAAACGAACTGTCTGATTCATCAGTGAAGCGTCTGTCTGCTGGACTGGAGAGTCCAAACTGTAGACTAAAGTCTCTGATGTGAGTTCACTGACTGTAGCTTTGGTAGATTTATTTCTTTTTATTAAATTCAAATTCTTCAGTGAAGTTTCAAATGTTTGGTTCATAATTTTCAGGATTTGTTGATCACAAATGTGTAGAATGTAAATGTTTTCAGGAATTTAAAATCCACAGTCTTGTTGTGAGTAAAAATGACTTCCAGAGTGTAAACTAATATGAGGCTTCAGCAGTCTGAGTTCCACATATCAATAAGTATGTTTGTGTTTCTTCAGTGTTTCCTTGCTGAGCTGCAGTGGAGGGATCCAAACTCAAAGAGGGAATTTAGTTCTAAATATTCTGTTTCAAGCTCATCAAGTTTACTTGATGAAGGAGAAATATTTCTTTATTATTGTTACGTGCCGTGTGTTTTCTGTGGTTTCTTGCTTGTTCCTTTTCTGCAGGTACTGCCCCCTTTTCTCCCCACTGATGTGGCTCATCAGGCAGACAGCTTTAAGAACCTGTGGAGCTGATTCCAGGGCCTGGCAGTTGACTCCTGGCTGTGCGCTGAACTGAGCTGTGTGCGCTAAACTGAGCTGTGTGCGCTAAACTGAGCTGTGTGCGCTAAACTGAGCTGTGTGCTGGTTCCTGGTGTTCCTGGTGTTCCTGGTGTTCCTGGTGTTCCTGGTGTTCCTGGTGTTCCTGGTGTTCCTGTCCAGCGGTGTGGTTTGTCTGCCACTCATTGATCGGTTTCCCTTGTTGTTTTTTGGAAGCTCGTCTTTAGTTCATCGTTAATAAATTGAGTTTTTGTTTTAGATCTCTGGTGTCTGGGAATATTTTTGTTTGTGTTGTTTTGTTTGTTACGTCCCCACCCCTAGACACAATCGGGGTCGTAACAGATTTGGGGGCTCGTCCGGGATAGTGGTCCTGTGTGTATAACGGTGAGTAGTGGTGTCTGAGTGCCATCAGCCTGCGATGTGTGGTGTGTGGCTTCCCCAGTTAAGTCAGGTGAGTGTCCAGCTGGGCTGAGAAATCGGCCTTTCCAACGGGCACTCTTTTGTTGTTTTGCCTTTTTTATTTTCGGGGTTAACTCCGGGCGGGGATTTTATTCTCCAGAGGGGGCTGGCTTGTCAGGGTTTCGGCCGCTGATGTTTAGGCCTGTAAGACGCCTCGAGCCCGGCACACCTCAGAAGGTAGTTAGGTAAGTTTGTGTTAGGCAGGTTCTGGGGAGGTTTGTTTTTTTTTTTTTTTTGCACTATTGCTGTGTGTGTGTGTGTGTGTGTGTGTGTGTGTGTGTGTGTGTGTGTGTGTGTGTGTGTGTGTGTGTGTGTGTGTGTGTGTGTGTGTGTGTGTGTGTGTGTGTGTGTGTGTGTGTGTGTGTGGCAACTTTTGAGATAAATGTGTTTGTCTCCAACCCGTCTCTGACTGCGTTGGATAAATGCAGGAAGAGTGACTTGTATGTGATTGCGGGGTACTATGAGATTGATGTGTCACGATCTCTCCCGAAAGCGGAGCTCAGAGCCGTTGTTCTGGAGGGTTTGTTGAGGAAGGGAGTGGTGAGTTTGCCGGCCCCTGGGGATGTGTCCCAGGTTGTGGTCGGGGCAGAAGCTTCCCCGGGTGTAAGTCACCAGGAAGCGGATGAGCTTTCGGCGGCGGTCTGCTCAGGTCATCCGACTGGAGGGACTGCCAGACAGCCGATTAGTTTTACTCCGGGCATGCAGGGGGATCAAGTTATTGTGAAGCCAGTGACGTTGGCGCCTTTTGTTCCTTTCTCTGCTGAGTCAAGCCCTGGCTCCAAATTGGATGCCAGATTAAAAATCCGGTTAGCTCGACTACAGTTGGAAAAGGAGGAGTGTGAGCGTGAGTATCAGCTGCAGCTGAAGAGGCTGGAGGCAGACACCGCTGTCAGGCTGCGCCAGGTGGAGGTGCAGGCCCGTGCAGCTCTGTCCTCGGAGGTCCAAGCTACATTGGGCCCAGCTATCTCTTTTGATGTAAGCAAACACATTTCATTGGTCCCTACATTTCGCGAAGCAGAGATTGAGTCCTACTTTTGCGCGTTTGAGCGTATTGCCGCTGCGTTACGCTGGCCGACAGATGTGTGGGCTATTCTGCTGCAATGCAAGTTGACAGGCAGGGCTCAGGAGGCTTGTTCGTCGTTGTCAGTGGAGGATGGGCTGGACTATGAGCAGGTAAAAGGCGCTATTCTGCGTGCTTATGAGCTTGTGCCGGAAGCTTACAGACAGCATTTCCGCGGTCTCAGAAAAGCCCAGAACCAGACTCATATTGACTTTGCCAGAGAGAAGGGGATGCTGTTTGACAGGTGGTGTGCAGCATGTAAAGTTAGAGATCTTGCTTCGGTACGGGAATTAATGCTACTAGAGGAGTTTAAAAACTGTGTCTCGGAGCGCACCGCTGTGTATTTGAATGAGCAGAAGGTGACCACTCTACGGCAGGCTGCCACTCTGGCAGATGAGTTTACGCTGACACATAAGAACATGTTTGATAGGCATGAACCTGCAGATCGTGAGTTGCCACCAAGGCCTAGATCACCGGTACCCAGTGCTGAGGGTTCCACCTCCCCCAAGTCTGAGAGAAAGTGTTTTTTTTGCCATAAAACCGGTCACTTAATCGCCAACTGCACTGCCTGGAAACATGATCAGGGGGCCCCATTAAAACCGAAAGGGGTGGGGCTAATCAAAACCTCCTTCAGTAGCACCTCCAACCTGTCTGGGGTACCCGACGACTGTTTTAAGCCATTTACTTTCTCCTGTTACGTGTCTGCAACAGGAAAGCCGGAGGACCAGCGTCTGGTTAGAGTCTTGCGTGACACTGCCTGTTCGCAGTCTCTTGTTCTTGACAGTGTCCTACCTGCAGCTGTCACATCTGATGTGAGTGCTGTGGTCGTAAGAGGGATTGAGATGGCTTTTGTTCCTGCACCCCTATATCGTGTACATATAACATCTGGTCTAGCCACGGGTTTCTTCCCTGTTGGTGTCCGCTCCTGTTTTCCCATCGATGGCATAGACTTCATCATGGGAAATGACATTGCTGGCGGTAAGGTGTGTCCTGTGCCTGAGGTGTTTAGTGAACCAATACCTGAGTCTGAGCAGGATGCAGTCAAACAGCACCCTGATGCCTTAGCGGAGGTGTTGCCCTCTGGTGACAATTCAGTGAACAGCAGGTTGAAGGAATCGGACAAGGCAACTGAACCTGTGGTTGCTCCTGCAACTCCCTTGCCCCTGAACCCTAAGGCGCTCATCACTGCACAGGCAGCTGACCCTTTGCTTGTGTGTGCAAAATCTGGGGGGGTTGGGGTGATGGTTTCTGGACAGCAGTGTGGCAGGCTGCCATTTCAGAGTTTCTGTCTGTGGTGTTACATGCTGTGTGGTGTTTTGTGCTATCTGACTGAGATGATGATGATTGTGACCATGTTTTTGATATCGCCAGGTCGAGGTGGATGCTCGTGCCCTTGGAGCGGTGCTACGTCAGGCAGGTGTGGTGTCACCTGGTGTGCAAGCTTTATTTCTGTTATTTTGTTGGGACATCTTGTGGGATGTTTATGGGAGGTAGGGTTGATTTTTTATGGGTGGGGGTGTTACGTGCTGTGTGTTTTCTGTGGTTTCTTGCTTGTTCCTTTTCTGCAGGTACCGCCCCCTTTTCTCCCCACTGATTGGTGATTGGCATCAGCTGTGGCTCATCAGGCAGACAGCTTTAAGAACCTGTGGAGCTGATTCCAGGGCCTGGCAGTTGACTCCTGGCTGTGCGCTGAACTGAGCTGTGTGCGCTGAACTGAGCTGTGTGCGCTGAACTGAGCTGTGTGCGCTGAACTGAGCTGTGTGCGCTGAACTGAGCTGTGTGCGCTAAACTGAGCTGTGTGCGCTGAACTGAGCTGTGTGCGCTGAACTGAGCTGTGTGCGCTAAACTGAGCTGTGTGCGCTAAACTGAGCTGTGTGCGCTAAACTGAGCTGTGTGCGCTAAACTGAGCTGTGTGCTGGTTCCTGGTGTTCCTGTCCAGCGGTGTGGTTTGTCTGCCACTCATTGATCGGTTTCCCTTGTTGTTTTTTGGAAGCTTGTCTTTAGTTCATCGTTAATAAATTGAGTTTTTGTTTTAGATCTCTGGTGTCTGGGAATATTTTTATTTGTGTTGTTTTGTTTGTTACGTCCCCACCCCTAGACACAATCGGGGTCGTAACAATTATTATTCTTTAATGTATTTTAATGAATAATGTCTGATCATTGATATTGATGCTTCACAACACACACACTCACACAGACTTACACACACAACGAAACACACACTGACATACACATACACACACGGAGACACAGCCCTACACACACTCACACACACACACTTCTACACATGTAAAACCTGAACACATCATTTATTCTTTATTCAGATTGAGTTTCTGCAGTATGTCACAGATCAGCTGTGATTATCTGGCCTTAGCTCTGAAGTTCAACTCCTCCCATCTGAGAGAGCTGGATCTGAGCTTCAATGACCTGAATGATTCAGGAGTGAAGCTGCTGTGTGGTTTTGTGGAGAGTCCAGACTGTAAACTGGAGACTCTGAGGTCAGTTCACTGACTGTCTGTTACTATTGTTGATCTTAATGTTTAACATCTGAACCTTATTTATGTTCATACATAACTTACATCATGAAGTTCATTTGTTTCCATATTTTCATGTTTTACTGTACAAAGTTTAGTGCGTAGTTATAAAAGATGACTGATTGTTAAAGAAAGTGTAGAAAATGTTCACTGTTAGTTGTTAAAGTCAATGAATGTTTATAATTGTTAGAGTCACATATGTATACAGAAGATCCTCTCAACTAATATCTGTTTGAAATTGATCCAGTTTACTTGATGAAGGAGAAATATTTCTTTATTATATTCTTTCATGTGTTTTTAATGAATAATGTTTGATCATTGATACTGATCCTTCACAACACACACACACACACAGACACTACTACACATTTAAAACCTGAACACATCTGATTGAATTATAAATGGATTTTAATCTTCATCATTTATTCTTTATTCAGATTGTGGCGCTGCAGTTTATCAAAGATCAGCTGTGATTATCTGGCCTCAGCTCTGAAGTGCAACCCCTCCCATCTGAGAGAGCTGGATCTGAATGAAAACTACCTGAAGGAATCCGATGTGAAGCAGCTGATCGATCTTCAGGAGAGTCCAGACTGCAGACTGGAGACTCTGGAGTGAGTATAGAGTTGGAGTCAGTCTGTGCTGGTTTCAGCAGTTTAGTATTAAACACAGTCAGTATCAAAGCAAAGATCCAGTATTTCCTGGTGAAGCTCCAACCTTCTCAGTGCTGCTTTCCTTGGTGAAGCTGTGAGAGGAGAATGGTGACAGGCTTCAGGATTGGACAGAAAGACAGAGAGAGAGAGAGAGAGAGAGAGAGAGAGAACAGTCAGCCAATCAGATGAACCAGAAGCTTGTTGTGATCATGTGTTTGAGTCAATGTGAAGACGACTGTTGTTGTTGTGTTGATGTCTGCAGGATATAAAGCTGGATTACAGCTGACAGCCTTACAAGATGTATAGATCTAATAGCTCTAAGATCAGTCTGACTGCAGCCTGCAAATCACTGGCTCTGATTTCACACAAGCATCATTACGTTTAATAACCATGTGGTCTTCATACAGACCAGAACCTCTGCTGAAGTCCAGGAATCACAGCAGCTGTTTAGCTGAGAGCTCTGACTGATTGTCATGTGATGATTTAACAGCAGGAAACATCTTCAAATCCCACAGAGAGACTGTAGCTTTAAACTTTGATAAGAGTTGACATGTATCAGCAGTAAATCCATCAGTAAACTGATGAGTGAATGTCTCTTTTTCTGCAGTAATGATGTGTTCATGACTCTCAGTACTTTATCTCCTCTGTGTACTTGAGTGAAATCTGCAGAGGAAACACACTTGATAGTAAAAGTGTGCAGGTGTGTGAGCTTGGAGCTCAGTGTGTTCACTCCAACACGTTAACATGAGAGCTGAAAGCAAGCAAGCTACGCTGCACAGCTGTTCCACTTCTGGTCTGAACAGGACTGAAGTCCCTGCTGCTCTTTATACTGGATGTGCTGCATCACTGACTGACAGCTGATCAAGTGAGTCTCACTAAACACTCATTTATCTCCTCTGTTCTTTCTTCTTCTCTCATCAGATGGAAGTGATCTCTTTCAGAGTGAGAGTGAACATCCAGGAGTGTTGAGAGAGGATCAGCTGGATCCTGATGATCCATCTGGAGTCTGGATCTGGGTTTTGTCGTCTTCACTTAAGTCTCTTAACTGACTCCAAACTGAACAGTTATCTCTGGATTTAGCTGAAGTCAGCACTTTACAGATGAGTTCTACATGAGCTGTTTGATGCAGAAAAGATAAAAACAGGTGTTATAAGTCAGACTGTGAGCCTGGGCTCATATTTATCAAGCGTCTCAGAATCACACAGAGTTAACGAGGACTAAAACTAATGAATGAAGCAGAAGAGAATTGACTGACTTTCAGCAGGAGAAGGATTACTGCTGGGAGAGAGTGAGACGTGGCTGTTTTACCACAGTCAGAGCAGCAGAGTAGAGGGTCCGGCCATTTCTGAGCTGCTTTTATGTTTAGATCCAAAGCTGAAAACATGCTGAACAATGTGTTAGAATGATGGAAGCTGCAGTTCAGTCTGCGTCCACACGGAGGAGCCAGAGATCTGCACACTTCATCATTATGACTGGAAAACACTCTAAGCTCATTTCATTATGGATTTATATAATGACAATAAAAAATCATTCATTCTGGACTCAGACCTCAAATCCGCTAAAACTTATCAACTTTAATCCTGTTTTTTAATTCAGGTTGAGTTCATGAAAAAGCTTTTATCTCCCTGCTTATTATTATATTATTGTTATCATTACTATTATTACTGTAATCATTATATTATTATCTCACTGTCTTTATTACATCTCATTTCAATCAGCAGTTTTAGATTTTTATTATTGATCACTGATTATTGTTTTCTCAGTTTTTAGTTTTATCTGTAAATAAAATGATGAAAAATGCTTTTAATAAATTTAAAGTGACGTCGTCAAACGTGTCAAAGATCTTCAGTTTACTGTCAGAGGAAAAGAAAGCAGGAAATATTATATTTATATATATTATTTCTTCATGTTTTTATTCAGACTGTAAATTTTGAACTCTTCACTGCACATCCTCCTCTTCCTCCTCTTCATTTATGATGTGAACTCTGTAAATAAATTCAATCAGATACCAAAACATCTTTTTATTCAGACTTTTTTCTTTTCAAACATCCTGAAACAAACAGCGAGGCTTCAGCTGAGACTCCGTTCAGACTCTTTCTGTCTGAAACATCAAACTAATAAATCACACCAGGAGAAAGTGACATTCATCTCAGATTATTGGTCAAAACTCTGAGCCAAAATAAAACTTCAAGAAAATAACAAGTCAGAATTATGAATAAAGAGAAACCTGGTCACAGCAGATGGAGAGTCATAATTCTATTTAAATGTCATTTCTGAGGATAAACTCAACATTTCATCAAATAAAGTTCACTTTGATTCAATTTAATCAGCTTTACATCTTAAATATACTGGATTCCTAAAGTTAGACTTGAAAGGAGAAAAATGTCTGAATTCAGTTTATAAAGATAAAAGTTAATCAAATAAAGACAAAGCTGGACTTTAGATTAAAGTCAGGATTATTACATTAAGTCAAACTTGTGTTTTTAAATTCATAAGAAAAAAAATCTAAAAATAAACTTTAATTTGGGGTAAAAAAAAGAAATTAATTAAATAATGTTGTGATTCTTAAAAGTCTGACTTTTATGAGGCACGCTCACTAAACACTCAGCTGTCTTTCTGTAATTCTTTTTAAAATCAAGTTAAGTAGTTTCAGTCACCAGAGAAACATTTGTGCTAGGAGCTCTGACTGATGTTCATCATCTTTATTAGAATAGCATCAGTGATCATCAGCTTTAAATCCCATCTGCTGTTTCTATCATGGACTGTGTGATTTAAAGCAGAGCGGTGTGATGCTGCAGGAGGCCACCAGGTGGCAGCAGAGGCTCAGAGGACAAATGTTTCAACACACAGACTTTAAATGTGAGAAAATAAAGACATCTACATCATCTTCATCATCATCATCATCATCTTCATCATCATCTACAGGACTTTATTATTACATGTTAACATGTTTAATATGAACCCTTTACATACCATCATCTTCATAATCTTCATCAGCATCATCTTCATCATATTCATCTTCATCAGCATCATCTTCATCATCATCATCTTCCTCAGCATCATTTTCATCTTCATAATCACCATCTTCATCAGCATCATTTTCATCTTCATCAGCATCATCTTTATCAGCATCATCTTCATCATCTTCATCATCATCATCTTCATCATTATCTTCATAATTTTCATCTTCATCATCTTCATCAGCATCATCTTTATCAGCATCATCATCATCTTCATCATATTCATCTTCATCAGCATCATTTTCATCTTCATCATTTATTCTTTATTCAGATTGATGGACTGCTGGTTGTCAGAGATCAGCTGTGATTATCCGGTCTCAGCTCTGAAGGACAACCCCTCCCATCTGAGAGAGCTGGATCTGAGACTCAACAACCTGAAGACATCTACAGGACTTTATTATTACATGTTAACATGTTAAATATGAACACAAGAGTCTTTTAACCCTTTACATACCATCATCTTCATCTTCATCAGCATAATTTTCATTATCTTCATCTTCATCAGCATCATCTTCATCATCATATTCACCATCACCATCATCATCTTCATCATCTTCATCTTCATCAGCATCTTTACATACTGTTCATATTCTGACTCATAATTAATCTCTACACTGATTCACATTCATAAATTCTCCATCAGTTATTAATGAATGTTTGATGAATCCTTAATGAAGCAGTGAGAGAGCCAGTGAGTGAATATGAACCCTTTACATACCATCATCAGCATCATCTTCATCATCTTCATCTTCATCATCTTCATCAAAATCATCTTCATCAGCATCATCTTTGTCATCTTCATCATCATCTTCATCAGCATCACCATCATCTTCATCTTCATCATCATAATTTTCATCATCATCTTCATCAGCATCATTTTCATCGTCATCATCATCTTCATCAGCAACATCTTCATCATCATCTTCATCAGCATCACCATCATCTTCATCTTCATCATCATAATTTTCATCATCATCTTCATCAGCATCATTTTCATCGTCATCATCATCTTCATCAGCAACATCTTCATCAGCATCATCTTCATCAACAGCATCATTTTCACCATCATCATCATCAGCATCATTTTCATCTTCATCTTCTTCATCTTCATCAGCAACATTTTCATCACAAGCATCATTTTCATCTTCATCATCATCATCATCTTCATCAGCAACATCTTCATCAGCATCATCTTCATTATCATCATCATTATCATCACCAGCATCATTTTCATCTTGATCATCTTCATCTTCATCATCTTCATCAGCAACATCTTCATCAGCAACATCATCATCATCATCATCATCATCTTCATCAGCAACATCTTCATCAGCATCATCTTCATCACCAGCATCATCTTCACCATCATCATCAGCATCATTTTCATCTTCTTCATCTTCGTCATCTTTATCAGCATCATCTTCATCAGAAACTTCTTCTTCTTCTTCTTCTTCTTCTTCTTCTTCTTCTTCTTCTTCTTCATCAGCATCATTTTCATCTTCATCATTTATTCTTTATTCAGATTGATGGACTGCTGGTTGTCAGAGATCAGCTGTGATTATCCGGTCTCAGCTCTGAAGGACAACCCCTCCCATCTGAGAGAGCTGGATCTGAGACTCAACAACCTGAAGACATCTACAGGACTTTATTATTACATGTTAACATGTTAAATATGAACCCTTTACATACCAACATTTTCATCTTCATCATCTTCATCACCATCATTTTCATCTTCATCAGCATCATCTTCATCTTCATCATCATCTTCATCAGCATCACCATCATCTTCATCTTCATCATCATAATTTTCATCATCATCATTTTCATCGTCATCATCTTCATCAGCAACATCATCATCATCTTCATCAGCATCACCATCATCTTCATCTTCATCATCATAATTTTCATCATCATCTTCATCAGCATCATTTTCATCGTCATCATCATCTTCATCAGCAACATCTTCATCAGCATCATCTTCATCAACAGCATCATCTTCACCATCATCATCATCAGCATCATTTTCATCTTCATCTTCTTCATCACCAGCATCATTTTCATTTTCATCATCATCATCATCTTCATCAGCAACATCTTCATCAGCATCATCTTCATTATCATCATCATTATCAGCAGCATCATTTTCATCTTGATCATCTTCATCATCTTCATCAGCAACATCTTCATCAGCAACATCATCATCATCATCATCATCATCATCTTCATCAGCAACATCTTCATCAGCATCATCTTCATCACCAGCATCATCTTCACCATCATCATCAGCATCATTTTCATCTTCATCATCTTCATCTTCATCTTCATCTTCATCAGAAACATCTTCATCATCATCATCATCATCATCATCTTCTTCTTCATCATCTTCCTCAGCATCATTTTCATCTTCATCATTTATTTTTTATTCAGATTGATGGACTGCTGGTTGTCAGAGATCAGCTGTGATTATCCGGTCTCAGCTCTGAAGGACAACCCCTCCCATCTGAGAGAGCTGGATCTGAGTCTCAACAACCTGAAGACATCTACAGGACTTTATTATTACATGTTAACATGTTAAATATGAACCCTTTACATACCATCATCTTCATAATCTTCATCAGCATCATCTTCATCATATTCATCTTCATCAGCATCATCTTCATCTTCATCATCATCATCTTCCTCAGCATCATTTTCATCTTCATAATCACCATCTTCCTCAGCATCATTTTCATCTTCATCAGCATCATCTTTATCAGCATCATCTTCATCATCTTCATCATCATCATCTTCATCATTATCTTCATAATTTTCATCTTCATCATCTTCATCAGCATCATCTTTATCAGCATCATCATCATCTTCATCATATTTATCTTCACCAGCATCATTTTCATCTTCATCATTTATTCTTTATTCAGATTGATGGACTGCTGGTTGTCAGAGATCAGCTGTGATTATCCGGTCTCAGCTCTGAAGGACAACCCCTCCCATCTGAGAGAGCTGGATCTGAGTCTCAACAACCTGAAGACATCTACAGGACTTTATTATTACATGTTAACATGTTAAATATGAACCCTTTACATACCATCATCTTCATCTTCATCAGCGTCATCTTCATCAGCATCATTTTCATCATCTTCATCTTCATCAGCATCATCTTCATCATCATATTCACCATCACCATCATCATCTTCATCAGCATCTTTACATACTGTTCATATTCTGACTCATAATTAATCTCTACACTGATTCACATTCATAAATTCTCCATCAGTCATTAATGAATGTTTGATGAATCCTTAATGAAGCAGTGAGAGAGCCAGTGAGTGAATATGAACCCTTTACATACCATCATCTTCATCATCTTCACCGTCATCATCTTCACCTTCATCAGCATCATCTTCATCATCTTCATCTTCATCATCTTCATCAGCATAATCTTCATCAAAATCATCTTCATCAGCATCATCTTCGTCATCTTCATCATCATCTTCATCAGCATCACCATCATCTTCATCTTCATCATCATAATTTTCATCATCTTCATTAGCATCATTTTCATCGTCATCTTCATCAGCAACATCTTCATCAGCATCATCTTCATCAACAGCATCATCTTCACCATCATCATCATCAGCATCATTTTCATCTTCATCTTCTTCATCTTCATCACCAGCATCATTTTCATCATCTTTATTAGAATAGCATCAGTGATCATCTTCATCATCATATTCACCATCATCATCAACAGCATCATCTTCATCAGCATCATCTTCTTCATCATCATCTTTATTAGAATAGCATCAGTGATCATCAGCTTTAAATCCCATCTGCTGTTTCTATCATGGACTGTGTGATTTAAAGCAGAGCGGTGTGATGCTGCAGGAGGCCACCAGGTGGCAGCAGAGGCTCAGAGGACAAATGTTTCAACACACAGACTTTAAATGTGAGAAAATAAAGACATCTACAGGACTTTATTATTACATGTTAACATGTTAAATATGAACCCTTTACATACCATCATCTTCATAATCTTCATCAGCATCATCTTCATCATATTCATCTTCATCATCATCATCTACAGGACTTTATTATTACATGTTAACATGTTAAATATGAACCCTTTACATACCATCATCTTCATCATCTTCATCAGTATCATCTTCATCATCATCATCATCTTCATCATCATCATCTACAGGACTTTATTATTACATGTTAACGTGTTAAATATGAACCCTTTACATACCATCATCTTCATCAGCATCATCTTCATCATCATCATCTACAGGACTTTATTATTACATGTTAACATGTTAAATATCTTTACATACCATCATCTTCATCATCTTCATCTTCATCATCATCATCTACAGGACTTTATTATTACATGTTAACATGTTAAATATCTTTACATACCATCATCTTCATCATCTTCATCAGCATCATATTCATCATCTTCATCATCTTCATCAGCAACATCTTCATCATCATCATCATCATCTTCATCATCATCATCTTCACCATCATCATCTTCATCAGCATCATTTTCATCTTCATCATTTATTCTTTATTCAGATTGATGGACTGCTGGTTGTAAGAGATCAGCTGTGATTATCCGGTCTCAGCTCTGAAGGACAACCCCTCCCATCTGAGAGAGCTGGATCTGAATCTCAACAACCTGAAGACATCTACAGGACTTTATTATTACATGTTAACAAATATGAACACAAGAGTCTTTTAACCCTTTACATACCATCATCTTCATCTTCATCAGCGTCATCTTCATCAGCATCATTTTCATCATCTTCATCTTCATCAGCATCATCTTCATCATCATATTCACCATCACCATCATCATCTTCATCAGCATCTTTACATACTGTTCATATTCTGACTCATAATTAATCTCTACACTGATTCACATTCATAAATTCTCCATCAGTTATTAATGAATGTTTGATGAATCCTTAATGAAGCAGTGAGAGAGCCAGTGAGTGAATATGAACCCTTTACATACCATCATCTTCATCATCTTCACCGTCATCATCTTCACCTTCATCAGCATCATCTTCATCTTCATCATCTTCATCAAAATCATCTTCATCAGCATCATCTTTGTCATCTTCATCATCATCTTCATCAGCATCACCATCATTTTCATCTTCATCATCATAATTTTCATCATCATCATTTTCATCGTCATCATCATCTTCATCAGCAACATCTTCATCAGCATCACCATCATCTTCATCTTCATCATCATAATTTTCATCATCTTCATCAGCATCATTTTCATCGTCATCATCATCTTCATCAGCAACATCTTCATCAGCATCATCTTCATCAACAGCATCATCTTCACCATCATCATCATCAGCATCATTTTCATCTTCATTTTCTTCATCTTCATCAGCAACATCTTCATCACCAGCATCATTTTCATCTTCATCATCATCATCATCTTCATCAGCAACATCTTCATCAGCATCATCTTCATTATCATCATCATCAGCAGCAGCATCATTTTCATCTTGATCATCTTCATCATCTTCATCAGCAACATCTTCATCAGCAACATCATCATCATCATCATCTTCATCAGCAACATCTTCATCAGCATCATCTTCATCACCAGCATCATCTTCACCATCATCATCAGCATCATTTTCATCTTCATCATCATCATCTTCATCTTCGTCATCTTTATCAGCATCATCTTCATCAGAAACATCTTCATCATCATCATCATCATCATCATCATCATCTTCTTCATCATCTTCCTCAGCATCATTTTCATCTTCATCATTTATTTTTTATTCAGATTGATGGACTGCTGGTTGTCAGAGATCAGCTGTGATTATCTGGTCTCAGCTCTGAAGGACAACCCCTCCCATCTGAGAGAGCTGTATCTGAGTCTCAACAACCTGAAGACATCTACAGGACTTTATTATTACATGTTAACATGTTACATATGAACCCTTTACATACCATCATCTTCATCTTCATCAGCGTCATCTTCATCAGCATCATTTTCATCATCTTCATCTTCATCAGCATCATCTTCATCATCATATTCACCATCACCATCATCATCTTCATCAGCATCTTTACATACTGTTCATATTCTGACTCATAATTAATCTCTACACTGATTCACATTCATAAATTCTACATCAGTCATTAATGAATGTTTGATGAATCCTTAATGAAGCAGTGAGAGAGCCAGTGAGTGAATATGAACCCTTTACATACCATCATCTTCATCATCTTCACCGTCATCATCTTCACCTTCATCAGCATCATCATCATCATCATCATCTTCTTCATCATCTTCCTCAGCATCATTTTCATCTTCATCATTTATTTTTTATTCAGATTGATGGACTGCTGGTTGTCAGAGATCAGCTGTGATTATCTGGTCTCAGCTCTGAAGGACAACCCCTCCCATCTGAGAGAGTTGGATCTGAGTCTCAACCTGAAGACATCTACAGGACTTTATTATTACATGTTAACATGTTAAATATGAACACAAGAGTCTTTTAACCCTTTACATACCATCATCTTCATCATCTTCATCAGCGTCATCTTCATCAGCATCATTTTCATCTTCATCATCATCTTCATCAGCATCATCTTCATCATTTTCATCACCATCATTTTCATCTTCATCATCTTCATCACCATCATTTTCATCAGCATCATCTTTATCATCTTCATCATCATTCATCAGCAGGTCAAAGGTCATTGGATGTAAACTGTCTGACTGATGGTAATGAATAAGATGATGATGACGATGATGATGTTGATGGTGATGATGAAGAATAAGATAATGATGATAATGAGGATGTTGATGGTGATGATGAAGAATAAGATGATGATGAGGATGAGGATGATGATGGTGAGGATGATGATGGTGATGATGAAGAATAAGATGATGATGATGGTGAGGATGAGGATGAGGATGAGGATGATGGTGATGATGATAATGATTTCAGGATTAATTCTAATCTTTATGTTGATTGGACAAAAGTTCTGGGGGCGGGAACTCTGCTGCTCTCCTATTGGTCCAATTAACTGTCAGTCACATCCTCAGTTTTCATCACTTCTATATGAAACTTCCTGTCTGACTTCTCTGAGTTAGGACTTTTATTGTGAAAGGTATCAGGCTGGTTAGCTTGTCTGTTAGCCACATCCATGCTAACCATCTTCCTGCTCTTTTCTGGTTCCTGTTTTTTGGGTTCAGCAGCAGTGAGGGTATTATTAGTCTGAGAGGAGGGAAGTAATTAATGCCTCAGAGAGGAGGAGGAGGAGGAGGAGGAGGAGGAGGAGGAGCAGCAGCAGCAGCTAAGAATAAATCCTCCTAATTTAACCAGCCGGATTTCTAATCCAGGAGACGACGATGCCCCTTCCTCCTCCCCCTCCTCTCCTTCTCCCTCCTCCTCCTCCTCCTCCTCCTCCTCCTCCTCCTCCTCTTCCTCCTCCTCCTCCTCCTCCCCCTCCTCCTCCTCATTTAACAGCTTGTAAAAACACCACAAATCTTCTTTTATTGTGAAATCTGATAACTTTTCCTGAAGTGGCCCAAAATATAAACATATTAAATATTATATTTAGTATAGAAGGGTTGGGGTCTGGGTTAGGGTCTGGGTCTGGGTTAGGGTCTGGGTCGGGGTCTGGGTCAGGGTCTGGGTTGGGGTCTTGGTTGGGGTCTGGGTTGGGGTCTGGGTTAGGGTCTGTGTTAGGGTCTGGGTTGGGGTCTGGGTTGGGGTCTGGGTTGGGGTCTGGCTTAAGGTCTGAGTTAGGGTCTGGGTTGGGGTCTCGGTTGGGGACTGGGTTGGGGTCTGGGTTAGGGTCTGGGTCAGGGTTAGGGTCTGAGTTAGGGTCTGGGTTGGGGTCTGGGTTAGGGTCTGGGTTGGGGTCTGGGTTAGGGTCTGTGTTAGGGTCTGGGTTGGGGTCTGGGTTGGGGTCTGGGTTGGGGTCTGGCTTAAGGTCTGAGTTAGGGTCTGGGTTGGGGTCTGGGTTGGGGACTGGGTTGGGGTCTGGGTTAGGGTCTGGATTGGGGTCTGGGTTGGGGTCTGGGTTAGGGTCTGGGTTGGGGTCTGGGTTAGGGTCTGGGTTGGGGTCTGGGTTGGGGTCTGGGTTGGGATCTGGGTTAAGGTCTGAGTTAGGGTCTGGGTTGGGATCTGGTTAGGGTCTGGGTTAGTGTCTGGGTTGGGGTCTGGGTTGGGGTCTAGGTCTGGGGTCTAGGTCTGGGGTCTGGGTTGGGGTCTGGGAAGGGAAGGAAGGAAGGAAGGAAGGAAAGGAAGGAAGGAAGGAAGAAAGGAAGGGAAGGAAAGAAAGGAAGGAAAGGAAGGAAAGGAAGGAAGGAAGGAAGGAAAGAAGGAAAGGAAGGAAGGAAGGAAGGAAGGGAGGAAAGGAAGGAAGGAAGGAAGGAAGGAAGGAAGGTCTTAAACTAATCAGTCCATCAAGGCTCCCTGTCGTACTCCCAGTCCTGGCTCTAGCTCTCTATCCAGATGACATCGGTCAGGCCTAAACCACCAACGGTCCCTCTTCTTCACTCCTGGAACCGAAGGAAGGAAAGGAAGGAAGGAAGGAAGGAAGGTTAGGCCCAAACCACCAACGGTCCCTCTTCTTCACTCCTGGAACCGAGAACAACAGCCAGCAGTCTCTCACAGCTTTAAGCAGAAGCTCCTGCCTCCAGTGCTGCTGTCTCAGTCTGGCCTGCTCTGACCCCTCTCCAAGCCCTCCTCTGCTGACCCCTCACCTCCAGGTATCATCCACTGGTCCTGGAACAATCTACCGGCTTTTTGTTTTTTAATATTCATTTCTTAATTGCAGGTATTAACACATGTATAATGCAGTACCTCTCCTCTTTTCCTGTACTGGTTTCTCAGTAGAGGTGTTCTAGAGGAAGCTGGCAGGAATGTGAAATCCTAAGGGTGGATCACACTACTGGATTGTCAGTAAAGCCAGAGGGGTTGAACGGTACCATGTCTGCAAAGGTAAGCCAATAAGTTATCTTCTGAATATGTGAAGACCAATAATATAATTAAACATTTTGTAATAGTGATTTACGGATCCTAGGAGCTTTATTGTTCCATAAGAATCCTGAAAGAACCTCATCAATAGTTTTAAAGATGTTTTTGTTAAGAACAGCAGAATACATTGAAACCAAAAAGCATTAATTCTACAACCAGCTTTAAGCAGAAACTCCTGCTGCTCACATCCAAAGGCCTCCACTGCTGCGTCTGTCCTCCACTACTAACAAGGTGTGTGATCTCAGTCTAACCTGCTGCTCTGTCTGTATAGAAGGAGAGAAACCCTCCCCTGAGTCACCATTGGCCGGTGTGGCCAGCCTGTAGCTGTTGATTGGCTGAAGCAGCTGTCAGTCCAAGTCTGTGATCACTGCCTCCATTGTGTTCACCTGAGTCAATAAACTCAAAGTAAGAAAATGCTGCACTCAAAATAATAACTAAAGAAAGCAACTAAACACAAACATGTAAATAAACACAACAAACAACGATTTCAACTGCAGACAGCAACACGACACAGTACTCAGTATGACACCATGAGGAAGTCTTTGTGTCTGTTTGTACCAAGCAGCACACACACAGTCATAAAGCTTCACAGAGACCATAAATGACAGTCATGTGACTTCCAGTGAAGCAGAAGGAGGGAGGAGCAGACAGGTAGGGAGTAAAGGTGAACGTCTGTACAGACTTCATTTTACAGTCATCAGAGCAGAAGGAGGAAAACAGTGTGAGGCAGGTGAGTGTTAATATCAGGACTGTAGATAATGATTACTGTCATTATTGATCAATCTGATGATTATTTTTCATCAGGATGCTGTGGTCCAGCTCGGAGAGAGAAGGATGCTGTGGTCCAGCTCAGAGAGAGAGAAGGATGCTGTGGTCCAGCTCAGAGAGAGAAGGATGCTGTGGTCCACCTCAGAGCCCTAAAAGCAGAAGAATGGCAGAACCTCAGCAGTCAGTAGCTAATAAAACATCATCAACTCTTTTAAAGTGGAGATTCAGTGCTGTGAAAGGCTTTAAAACCAGACTGGAACATTTCAAATCAAATAACCCAGTCTGAGTGTTACAGTATAATGATCATCACTGTCAGAGGGTTTAGTTTAGTCTCTCTGTGGACTGTAGCTGCACATTTATCTAATAACACAGAACACACCTTTACTGGAAGATAAGTGTTTTATTACAATTGTAAAAGGAGGTGTCTGTAATAAAGTTATTATAACTATATAAGAAACAAACCACCAATAAGGTAACTTGTGTTCTTTGATACGAGGGCGAGCAGTACTTGATGAACTACAATACAGAGGCTGCAACAATAAATATTTATTGTTCAAAGGATAAAACTTATGGTAGCAAACGTCTCTAAATTGGGGGAAGGTCTTAAAAAAAGGCAAGTTAACAGTCTTAAAATAATGAGTCCATGAAGGCTCCCTGTCGTACTCCCAGTCCTGGCTCTAGCTCTCTATCCAGATGACATCGGTTAGGCCCAAACCACCAACGGTCCCTCTTCTTCACTCCTGGAACCGAGAACAACAGCCAGCAGTCTCTCACAGCTTTACGCAGAAGCTCCTGCCTCCAGTGCTGCTGTCTCAGTCTGGCCTTCTCTGACCCCTCTCCAAGCCCTCCTCTGCTGACCCCTCACCTCCAGGTATCATCCACTGGTCCTGGAACAATCTACCAGCTTTTTATGTTTTTTAATATCCATTTCTTTATTGCAGGTATTAACACATGTATAATGCAGTACCTTCCCTCTTTTCCTGTGCTGGTTTCTCAGTAGAGGTGTTCTAGAGGAAGCTGGCAGGAATTTGAAATCCTAAGGGTGGATCACACTACTGGATTGTCAGTAAAGCCAGAGGGGTTGAACGGTACCATGTCTGCAAAGTTAAGCCAATAAGTTATCTTCTGAATATGTGATGACCAATAATATAATTGAACATTTTGTAATAGTGATTTACGGATCCTAGGAGCTTTATTGTTCCATAAGAATCCTGAAAGAACCTCATCAATAGTTTTAAAGATGTTTTTGTTAAGAACAGCAGAATACATTGAAACCAAAAAGCATTAATTCTACAACCAGCTTTAAGCAGAAACTCCTGCTGCTCACATCCAAAGGCCTCCACTGCTGCGTCTGTCCTCCACTACTAACAAGGTGTGTGATCTCAGTCTAACCTGCTGCTCTGTCTGTATAGAAGGAGAGAAACCCTCCCCTGAGTCACCATTGGCCGGTGTGGCCAGCCTGTAGCTGTTGATTGGCTGAAGCAGCTGTCAGTCCATGTCTGTGATCACTGCCTCCATTGTGTTCACCTGAGTCAATAAACTCAAAGTAAGAAAATGCTGCATTCAAAATAATAACTAAACAAAGCAACTAAACACAAACATGTAAATAAACACAACAAACAATGATTTCAACTGCAGACAGCAACACGACACAGTACTCAGTATGACACCATGAGGAAGTCTTTGTGTGTGTTTGTACCAAGCAGCACACACACAGTCATAAAGCTTCACAGAGATCATAAATGACAGTCGTGTGACTTCCAGTAAAGCAGAAGGAGGGAGGAGCAGACAGGTAGGGAGTAAAGGTGAACGTCTGTACAGACTTCATCTTACAGTCATCAGAGCAGAAGGAGGAACACAGTGTGAGGCAGGTGAGTGTTAATATCAGGACTGTAGATAATGATTACTGTCATTATTGATCAATCTGATGATTATTGATCACATTCATTGTTTAGTTGATTAAATGTGAAATGACAGAGTTTGAGGTGTTAAACGTTGTTTCCTGTTGTTGTTTTCCTGGTTTGTGCGTCCTCACAACGATGTAACGTGACTCACCGCTGAGCTCTAAATAGAGACAATGATCAATTGATTCAAAATACATTTTCACTATTTACCAAACTACTGAGAGAATGTACAACTATATTTGAACTCATGAATGAATCAAATGTCAAATCAAAAAGTTCTTCATGTTTGAGTGTAGAAGCAGAGTTTAAAAGATGTTTAAAGCCAAAGAGAACTTCCTGTTCTCTCATTACTGAATGTGACACTTGTACAGACTGTTTAATTGTGCTGATAATGGTTTATGGTTATGTTAATGATTCACTTCATTTTTATAAGCTGTAAGTTATAACATCAGACTACATGCATGCATCACACTCTTCAAATAAAGTGTGAATTTACAGGAGATAAATATTCAGTTTTAGATAGAAAAAGAAGCACAGAGCTGATATTCAGACTTATTTCAACATGTTTATGAAAATGTAGTAAAAGTAGAATATGAGCTGAAATGATGAAGGTCTTAAGGAGGGTTCAGCATCAGCAGTTAGAAACAAAAGGTCCAGTTCTGACACAAACACCTGAACTGTGTTTCTTATTTGTACAACAGAAAAAGCTCCAAAAGGTGTTGAGTTCTCAAAACTCTTCATACAATCCTAAAATCACAGAGTGAAGCTGCTGAGTTTATTCGAAGCTTGATAAGCGCAGTTTCAGGAGCGGGAACACACACCAATTACACCCCTTCTTTATTTTGGGAATCAGTTTATCTGGTCCTGATTATTTACATCAGACTGGATTTGATTATTTTAGTAGGTTTGATGTAGGATTCATTTTGCTGTTCTGTGTGTGTGTGTGTGTGTGTGTGTGTGTGTGTGTGTGTGTGTGTGTGTGTGTGTGTGTGTGTGTGTGTGTTCTTGTTGCTGATCAGGTTCTGTGTGTCTCAGTGAGCAGCAGTCCACTCCCCTGCTAGTTGGGTCCTTGCACAGTCCTCTTCTTCGTTGGTGTTCTGGGTGGTGTTCAGTTTTTGGATCCTCCTCCTTTTGGTTCCCTGCTGCTGTGGTAAGCCCCTCCCTGTCCTTCACTTCTGCTGCCTTATTGGCTGTTTTATTGGGCCCCTGTATCGGTTGATACCCTCAATATATATGAGTGACTGCTCTTCACTGTTTAGCTTGTGTCTGCTATATAACTGAGTATTTAGTAAATGTATTGTGGTCCAGCCATTGATGAAAGTTATATTTGATCATGGAACACATTCAGTGTGTTTTGGACCTTTTTCCTTCCTGACTGGTTCAACTCTCCTTTATCATTTCCTGGAGGTGAAGTTCTCCTGGGTGGTGTTGTTGACCGTTCTCCTTTGTTTCCTGCTCCGTCACACTGGCAGAGGAACATTGGTGACCCAGTCTGAGTGTTACAGTATAATGATCATCACTGTCAGAGGGTTTAGTTTAGTCTCTCTGTGGACTGTAGCTGCACATTTATCTGTTAACACAGAACACACCTTTACTGGAAGATAAGTGGTTTTACTACAATGAGGAAGTCTTTGTGTATGTTTGCCTTCAAATATGTTCCTTGGGAAACCAATCAGTTAACAGTGAAACTGACAATCAACAGTTATGTTTCCTGTTTTTACAGAAAGTAAAAAATAATAATTCACAAACACGATCCCTGACAGAAATGACAAGTATGACAAATAGCAAATAATAAACAAAGAAAACCAAAATCAAACAGAACCCAACAACAACAAAACCAAGCAGCAACCCTCCCACCACACCCAACCCCACTTACCTCCCCATCCTTCCCTAGGAGGGCATTCAAACTAGAGTCTCAGTCAGATTCTCTTTCGAGGTGAGAGACCAAAGGTTGCCAAATTTGATTAATGTCCTTCAGGTTGTCTTTCATTATGAATCTAATTCTCTCCAAATGTAAGGTGTCTGTCAAATCTGTCAACCATTGCTTGAAGGAGGGCACCTCTTTCTTTTCCCAGTTAAGTAGGATCAGTTTTTTGCTGTTATAATACCACATGCCAGAAGATGCTGTTGTGCACCATTTAGTTTCCTTAGCTCCTCAGATGTTCCCAGAATTATTAAGATAGGATCTGGTTCTAACTGAACCCCAAAATCACAGGAACAAAAAAGAAATATTTCATACCAATAATTTTATCATTTTGAAGTTGGGGCAGAGAGCCTCCATTAACTCACATTTCTCACACAAAGGTGAGACTTCAGGAAATGTTTTATGCAACTTGGTCCTGGAGTAATGTTGTCTGTGCAGGATTTTAAACTGTATTAAACAGTGTCGGGCGTTAATGGAACATTCATGGATGAACTCCAAACTCTCCTCCCACACATTGGGAAGTATCAAGGCCCCAATCTCTCTTCCCCACTCTTCTATTATCCTGTCCATTTTGGGAAGGCACATGCTTTGTAGTGTCTCATATAATTGCAAGACTATGTAATGTGGGTTAGGGAACAGATTAAATACACTCTCTATCTTGTCTGGGTTTGCCTTCTCAAAATTAGAAGTGTTTTAACATAATACCTAATCTGTAAGTATCTGAAAAACTGATTCTTTGGCAAGTTATATTTTTCCTGGAGTTGTTGGAAAGTAGCAAAAATCCCTTCTATGTATAGGTTGCCAACATTACAGGTAGTGAAGGCCCCATCCAGGACAGGGGGAGCGAAGGAGGGGTTCGCTGCTATAGGTAGAAGAAATGACACTGCATTGAGCTTGAAATGTTTCCTTAGTTGTTTCCATATCCTAATTGAGTTGTAAATTATAGGATTATGTTTAAAGCGAGTTCTAATGACTGGCATGGGTGATAGTATAACCGCTCTAATAGAGTACGGTAACAAATCCTCCCGTTCCATCTATCGCCCAACATGGGGTGACGGGTTGTCATCTAACCAGTGTACAATAGAGCGTATCCCAGTATCCCAGTAATATAAAATAAAATTAGGCAGTGCCAGCCCCTCTTTGTGTCTGTTTGTACCAAGCAGCACACACACAGTCATAAAGCTTCACAGAGATCATAAATGACAGTCATGTGACTTCCAGTAAAGCAGAAGGAGGGAGGAGCAGACAGGTAGGGAGTAAAGGTGAACGTCTGTACAGACTTCATTTTACAGTCATCAGAGCAGAAGCAGGAAAACAGTGTGAGGCAGGTGAGTGTTAATATCAGGACTGTAGATAATGATTACTGTCATTATTGATCAATCTGATGATTATTGATCACATTCATTGTTTAGTTGATTAAATGTAAAATGACAGAGTTTGAGGTGTTAAACGTTGTTTCCTGTTGTTGTTTTCCTGGTTTGTGCGTCCTCACAGCGATGTAACGTGACTCACTGCTGACCTCTAAATAGAGACAATGATCAATTGATTCAAAATACATTTTCACTATTTACCAAACTACTGAGTGAATGTACAACTATATTTGAACTCATGAATGAATCAAATGTATTGAGTGCTTCATGTTTGAGTGTAGAAGCAGAGTTTAAAAGATGTTTAAAGCCAAAGAGAACTTCCTGTTCTCTCATTACTGAATGTGACACTTGTACAGACTGTTTGTCTTTAATCTTTTGCTCTGAGTTCACAGAGTTCATGCTTTAATTGTGCTGATAATGGTTTATGGTTATGTTAATGATTGACTTCATTTTTATAAGCTGTAAGTTATAACATCAGACTACATGCATGCATCACACTCTTCAAATAAAGTGTGAATTTACAGGAGATAAATATTCAGTTTTAGATAGAAAAAGAAGCACAGAGCTGATATTCAGACTTATTTCAACATGTTTATGAAAATGTAGTAAAAGTAGAATATGAGCTGAAATGATGAAGGTCTTAAGGAGGGTTCAGCATCAGCAGTTAGAAACAAAAGGTCCAGTTCTGACACAAACACCTGAACTGTGTTTCTTATTTGTACAACAGAAAAAGCTCCAAAAGGTGTTGAGTTCTCAAAACTCTTCATACAATCCTAAAATCACAGAGTGAAGCTGCTGAGTTTATTGATCTTCTCAAAGAGAAATAACTTATTATCAGCATCATTCATCAGGACTGGAACATTGCCGGCTTCTTACTTCACTGTAGACGGAGGATTTACAGTAAATGTCAAACTGTTGTAGACTCACAGTGAACTTTGATTTCTCTGGAACTGCCATCAGATCAGTGTGACTGTACTTTGATACGAGGAATCATTCATCATCATCTTTTATCAGTTATGAGCAAACAGCAGCAGCACGTACACAGGGCTGATTATCAGAGTTGATCCTCGGAGCGTCCTACTGTAACAGGGACTGATGACGTAGAAGAATCAGAGCTGAATAATGATGGTGGAGTTCTAACTGAAGCAGGTCGTCACACTGACTGAATAATAACTTCTTTTTTAGACATGATCACAACATGAGAGAGCTGCTGCACTGACAGACGTAAGATGTTCCTGGTTTACCTCTCAGACTCCAGAAGATGAGGATGGAGCAGAGTCTCTAACATCCAGCTGTGTTGATGAAGAGTGAGCAGTCTGATGATGATGATCCTCTAAACTTCAGTAATGAACCTGGACCCTCAGACACAAAGTAAGAGACTGTTTCTATTTAAACTGACCTGAAGATGATTCAGTTTTTATATCTTATTGAAGAACCAACACACTCTCTACTAAACCATCTCCATCAGTTATTAGTTTAGTGTGAAGATCTTCTGCAGCAGGTTCAGCATCTTAATATAAAGAGTCAGCTGATGTGTTTATCAAAGCTGTGCAGCTCATAGAAATGTGTGTAAATGATTCAGTCAGACTACATGCATGCTTCAGACTCTACAAACACACTGTGAGTTTAAAGGAGATTCATATTCAGGATGTGTCATATTCATTCACAGTTTACACATTTACAAGTTCAGATCTCTTTATTCTCACATGTTTTCAGCTGTAGATACAAGAAGAACGTTATCGGCTGCTACAGTTCACTTTGAGACCAGACCCTCATCTTCAGGAGCTCTCTGGTGACAGTTTTCACACCAGCGTTAACCAACCAATCAGAACGTGAAGACACCAGAGTTCACTGAACCACAACAAACAGGTGAGCTGTGAAAGCAGAACACTAACTGGACCTTGTGCTGAGATTACACTTTAGCTTTTATTCTCTACATTAAAGGCAGAAAACAGTCCGTTTTAACACATACATGTCTATAACTGAGAAAACTGGATGTGGTAGAAAGCTCCAGAACAGCTTCTGAGTAGATTTGTAGTAAGATGTTTTTACTGAAGATCCTCTTGAGCTTCTCTGACATTTAAACGACTGCAGCCAAACTGGGCTGTTTGTCAAATGAGTCAGATCCAGTACAAACACACAATGAGTTTCTATTGGCAGACTGACAGAAACACAACTGTTCTCTCATCATTGTTCTCTGATTTTAACAGAGAGCCAAGATGACGGAGGCAGACCTCCTTAACCTTCTGGAAGATTTAAAAGTTGATGAATTTAAGAAATTCAAATGGTCCCTTAAGTATGTAAAGGTGGGCGACACTGAACCCATCAAAAAGGGCCAGCTGGAGAAGGCAGAGGAAACGTGTGATGTGGTGGATCTGATCGTGGAGAAATATGAACTAGCTGGAGCTGTGGAAGTGATGAAGAGCGTTTTAAAGAAGATCAGCAGGAATGATCTGGTGAAGAAGTTATCAAACATCAGCTCAGGATCAGAAGGTCAGTCACAGGAAGAGACAAACATGACATCACATCCAGACAGCAGATCAGAGGAGAAACAGCCTGTGTCTTTATATAGTTTAATCATTTTACATTAAGATTCCTTCATTGTCATTTCTCAGAACTCACATACACTGAAACAAAGCTGATACTCTGCATTTGACCCATCCTATACTCTAGGAGCAGTGAGCAGTGGCACTGACAGGAGTATCAACCCTAACACAGATGTTTCTGATGGTGGGAGTAAACCAGAGCAACCAGCAGAAACCCACACTAACACTGGGGAAACATCTAAACTCATCACAGAGACGACCGGAGACAACAAGGGTATGAACCCAGGACCTTCTAGCTGTGAGGCAACAGTGCCAAACACTGAGACACCTCACTGCTCACACAGTAAGTATTTGAATAGTTATGCTTTTTTTCATCAGGCTCATATTAAACTTAGATAAAATAACTGATTCTACATTAAAGTCTCAGCTTTAATTCGAGTAGGTTTACATCATGATACAAAGAACTGTGATGAAATCAGACTAAATGATTGTATAAATATGTGAATCTATGCCCACATTAAATCTGGTGATATCTCCACTGACCATTGGATTATAAAAAGATTTTAGATGCAACGGTGGAAAACATGAATGAACTCTTGTCAGGTGGAGAGTGGTGTAATTCTGACAGGTGGTCCTACAAAGTAGTGTTATTGGTTACTGTAATCAGGGTTATAGATCAGAGAGATTTCAGTGTATTATTTTATTATTATATTATTTCCCAGGTAGATTTCTCCTGGAGAACATTGATTTCTCTGCCATGTAAACACGTAACATGAACCAAGGACTGTAGAGCAGCTCAGAGTGACAGCAGCTGAATGAAAGTAGAGATCATTACTCAGTGATTCATCTTTAAATTTAAAGTCCAACTAAAACTTAAACTAACACAAATGATCCTCTAGAAGTCTAAATAATTTAGTTTCCACCAGTTAACATTTGACTGTTGAATTCAGACACATTCAGGCTGTGAGGAAAAGTTGTGACTCAGACACACAGAGCAAAACAGAGAAAAAGTCAGGACTGATAAACATCTTCTGTTACTAATACTGATAAAATAAGAAAGACATGCTTTGAGAATAAAGTCAGTGTAGAGGAGAAATCTGATCACTGATTTGTTGCTTGTACAGATTGACAGTAACCAGTACTGTGCATGTTAACATGTTCCCTGATTACCCAGCTAACCTTTCTCTGAGTAACCTGCTTACATAAATACATGTAAACTCACTGAGAGATGTTCACATCTAGATTTTTCTTGTCTTCCAGCAGAAAGTGGAAAGCAGGAGGGTTTAGATGAACAGCAGACCACTCTGATCAGGGAATATCAACATGTGAATGAAGAAACTGATGAAGCAGGAAATAGACTCCTCTTCGACGATAGCTACACTGAGGTCTACATCACAGAGGGAAGGAGTAACGAGGTTAATACCCAACACGAGGTGAGGCAGCTTGAAACAGCTTCTAAGAAGAAGACCCTCCATGACGCTCCAATCAAGTGTCAGGACATCTTTAAAGTCTTACCTGGCCAAAAGAAACGCATCATCAAAGTGGTTCTGATGAACGGTGTCGCTGGCGTTGGAAAAACCTTCACAGTGCAGAAGTTCACTCTGGACTGGGCACAGCGCTCCAACAACCAAGATATCAGTCAGCTGATTCCACTTCCGTTCAGAGAGCTGAACGTGATCAAAGATGAGCAGCACAGTCTGATCACACTGATCTGTCATTTCTATCCAACATTACAGAAGCTCACAGCAGAGAAGCTCGCTGGCTGTAAAGTTCTGTTCATCTTTGACGGCCTGGATGAAAGCAGACTTTCACTGGATTTCAACACCAGTGAGGTCGTGTCTGATGTCACACAGAAGTCATCAGTCAGCGTGCTGCTGACAAACCTCATCCAGGGGAAGATGCTTCCCTCGGCTGTCATCTGGATAACTACCAGACCTGCAGCAGCCAATCAGATCCCTCTGAAATGTGTCGACAGGGTAACAGAAGTACGAGGCTTCACTGACCCCCAGAAGGAGGAGTACTTCAGGAGGAGATTCAGTGATGAAGAGCAGTCCAGCACAATCATCTCACACATCAAGACATCCAGGAGCCTCCACATCATGTGTCACATCCCAGTCTTCTGCTGGATCACTGCTACAGTTCTGGACCACATGTTGACTCCAGACCAGAGAGGAGAGCTGCCCAAGACCCTGACTGACATGTACTCAAACTTCCTGCTGGTTCAGATAAAGATGAAGAAGAACAAGTATGATGAAGGACATGAGACGAGTCCACAGGAGCTGAAGAAGGCTGACAGGAAACTTCTTCTGAGGCTGGGAAGGCTGGCGTTTGAACAACTGGAGAAAGGAAACATCATGTTCTACCAGGAAGACCTGGAGCAGTGTTGTCTTGATGTCACAGAGGCCTCGGTGTTATCAGGAGTTTGTACAGAGATCTTCAAAAGAGAGAAACTCAAGAAGAAAGCAGTCTACAGCTTTGTTCATCTGAGCGTTCAGGAGTTTCTGGCTGCAGTCTACATGTACCACTGTTACACCAGCTGGAACACAAAGGTACTGAAGGACTTCCTGAGAGAAGAAAGACTAGAAAAGCCTTTCTACAATTACTTATCTCTGGATGACTTCCTGCAGAGAGTCATGGAGAAATCTCTCAAGAGTAAAAATGGCCACCTGGACCTGTTTGTCCGCTTCCTTCATGGCCTCTCTCTGGAGTCCAACCAGAGTCTCTTAGGAGGCCTACTAGGTCAGAAGAAGAAGAACAGTCCAGAAACCATCCAGAGAGTCATCAACAACCTGAAGGAGATGAACAGTGGTGATATCTCTCCTGACAGAAGCATCAACATCTTCCACTGTCTGATGGAGATGAACGACCGCTCAGTACATCAGGAGATCCAAGAGTTCCTGAAGTCAGAGAACAGATCAAAGAGGAAAGTCTCTGAGATCCAGTGCTCAGCTCTGGCCTACATGCTGCAGATGTCAGAGGAGCCTCTGGATGAGTTGGACCTGGAGAAGTACAACACATCAGAGGGGGGACGACGGAGACTGATCCCAGCTGTGAGGAACTGCAGAAAGGCTCGGTAAGTCCAGATGTGATTAATATTATAAATCAGTGTAGATTAGAAGTTTAGTTCTTCAAATATAAATAATATAAATGTTTTATTATAGTTAAAATAGTGCTCTACTTGTTTATAGCTGTTAAGTTAATGAACAGTTATTCTATTTATTTCTAGTCATTATTGGATTTGACTGTTTTCTTCTCTTTCTCTTCCTTTGTGTGTTGGAGGCATCATTCAAACCTGGTGAAACACATGAAGGACTTTAGAGGTTGTGGTTGAGGTTTTATTACAGCAGCATTTTATCACAACATATATCAGTATTTTACAGTTATCAGTGAATGCAGTAAAGTTATTATTACATGAGCAGCTTCTGTAAATCATATATAATCACACACTGTTTTTAACACTATGATTAAGAGTTTAAAATAAGATCTGTTTCATTTTCCAAAGAAGATTTCTGAAGCCAGAGAGAAATGCTTTCATCATCATTTTTTTCTGAAAGGTTTCTGAGACATTTCATAGTGAGCACGGAGGATCAGCCAATCAGCAGACTGATTCAGTTACGCAGTTACACAACAATATGTAAAGTTAGCTAACGTTAACCAACATTAGCCACCGTAAACTACTGGTCATAGAGACTAAACCCCTGAGTGTGTTGAACCGAGCAATGGAGCCTTTTATTTCTCATCAGTTCAGATAAATAATATAATTTTCAGGATAAATTTGAATCTGCTGAATAGATGGAAAGAATAAAAAGAACAAGGTGCATAATCTAAGAGATGAAACTAAATAATGAGCATGACAGTTTTCTTTTATTTCCAATGCACACTAAGAATAATAAACATATCAATCATAAGCAGAGTATCATAAAAACAGAGTTCCATTACCAGCAGCGATGCTAACGGGCATGATGACTTGAACAGCTGCCAATGTGAACTTGTCCATCATATTATCTGAACCACTGATGTGAAGAACTAATGTTAATCAAGATAATAAGAGTCAAACTCATAATAATAATAATAATAATAATAATAATAATAATAATAATAATAATAATAATAATAATAATAATGGAGTCATCAGGCTGAAGTATCAGCTGGGCTTTTCCCCTCATCCATGCACTTCCCTACACTACTGATTCTACACATTACACATGGAGTTTACATTTAGTTTGTTAATAACTTACTTTAATACATTATTTTAGTTTTTGAGATTCAAACATGTGTTCTCCTTGTTAGTCTGAACCTTGAGCCACTTCATGATAATATGTTGTAATATTTGTGTCATTACAGACTTACTGACTTTAGACTCTCAGACACTGACTGTGAAGTTGTGACCTCAGCTGTGAAGTCCAACCCTCATCTGACAGAGCTGCACCTGAGGCTCAACGAACTGTCTGATTCATCAAAGAAACTGTTGTCTGCTGTACAGGAGAGTCCAAACTGTAAACTGAAGACTCTGAGGTGAGTTCACTGACTGTAGCTTTGGTAGATTTCTTTTTCTTCTATTTATTAAATTCAAATCCTTCACTGAAGTTTCAAATGTTTGGTTCATAATTTTCAGGATTAGTTTGAATCTGCTGAATAGATGGAAAGAAAAAAAGAACAAGGTGCATAATCTAAGAGATGAAACAAAAAAATGAGCATGACAGTTTTCTTTTATTTCCAATGAACACTAAGAATAATAAACATATCAATCATAAACAGAGTATCATAAAAACAGAGTTCCATTACCAGCAGCGATGCTAACGGGCATGATGACTTGAACAGCTGCCAATGTGAACTTGTCCATCATATTATCTGAACCACTGATGTGAAGAACTAATGTTAATCAAGATAATAAGAGTCCAACTCATAATAATAATAATAATAATAATAATAATAATAATAATAATAATGATGGAGTCATCAGGCTGAAGCATCAGCTGGGCTTTGGGCTGGATCACCTTATCAAAGCTGGCCTGCTCAGTGTCTCCCTCTCTCTTCCACCAGCAACATCTCTTTTCTTTCTTTGCTTCATGTGTTTGTTATTGTCTAGCACACATTTCCCCTCATCCATGCACTTCCCTACACTACTGATTCTACACATTACACATGGAGTTTACATTTAGTTTGTTAATAACTTACTTTAATACATTATTTTTGAGTTTCAAACGTGTTTATAGAAGCTTTGCCCGATCACCTAACTTCGGTAATCTTAAAGTATGAGACAGAGAACAGAAGTCGTCGAACAGCCAACTGGGATCTTTATTGCAGATATTCAGCATCGATACAAACAGTAAACGATAGACCAACGAACGGAAAAACAGCCCGAGGCACGCCCTTACAGACCCTTTATACCATTGATTGCGTGTGGTGTCGTGCGTCATTGTGTGTGTGCGCCAGGTCAAGCTGACCTGGCATGTTCAGGCTACTTTTCAGTTCCTGGAATTCTATTCATAGGTGATGGTGGCCAAGATTTCCTGGGAATATTAAGCATAGTGAAAAACAACTCCTTACAAAGAATTTATGAAATAAACATGTTAGGCCTGTTGCGAAATATCTGAACTGAACTGTATCTGCCTCTACATGTTCTCCTTGTTAGTCTGAACCTTGAGCCAGTTAATGATATGTTGTAATATTTGTGTCATTACAGACTTACTGACTTTAAACTCTCAGACACTGAATGTGAAGTTGTGACCTCAACTGTGAAGTCCAACCCTCATCTGACAGAGCTGCACCTGAGACTCTACAAACTGTCTGATTCATCAAAGAAGCTTCTGTCTGCTGTACAGGAGAGTCCAAACTGTAAACTGACTCTGAGGTGAGTTCACTGACTGTAGCTTTGGTAGATTTCTTTTTCTTCTATTTATTAAATTCAAATCCTTCACTGAAGTTTCAAATGTTTGGTTCATAATTTTCAGGATTAGTTTGAATCTGCTGAATAGATGGAAAGAAAAAAAGAACAAGGTGCATAATCTAAGAGATGAAACTAATTAATGAGCATGACAGTTTTCTTTTATTTCCAATGCACACTAAGAATAATAAATATATCAATCATAAGCAGAGTATCATAAAAACAGAGTTCCATTACCAGCAGCGATGCTAACGGGCAAGAAGACTTGAACAGCTACCAATGTGAACTTGTCCATCATATTATCTGAACCACTGATGTGAAGAACTAATGTTAATCAAGATAATAAGAGTCAAACTCATAATAATAATAATAATAATGATAATGGAGTCATCAGGCTGAAGCATCAGCTGGCCTTTGGGCTGGATCACCTTATCAAAGCTGGCCTGCTCAGTGTCTCCCTCTCTCTTCCACCAGCAACATCTCTTTTCTTTCTTTGCTTCATGTGTTTGTTATTGTCTAGCACACATTTCCCCTCATCCATGCACTTCCCTACACTACTGATTCTACACATTACACATGGAGTTTACATTTAGTTTGTTAATAACTTACTTTAATACATTATTTTAGTTTTTGAGATTGAAACATGTGTTCTCCTTGTTAGTCTGAACCTTGAGCCACTTCATGATAATATGTTGTAATATTTGTGTCATTACAGACTTACTGACTTTAAACTCTCAGACACTGACTGTGAAGTTGTGGCCTCAGCTGTGAAGTCCAACCCTCATCTGACAGAGCTGCACCTGAGACTCTACAACCTGTCTGATTCATCAGTGAAGCTTCTGTCTGCTGTACAGGAGAGTCCAAACTGTAAACTGACTCTGATGTGAGTTCACTGACTGTAGCTTTGG